>NW_027473399.1:0-203389 GCF_050947335.1 Megachile rotundata
TGTGTGTAATAAGTATAGTAATTGTCGTTCTATCGATCATATAAGAATAATATGGCGAATAATATGATTTAGATTGATAATAATAAGAGTAATAAGTATAGTAATTGTCGTTCTATCGATCATATAAGCGTAATATGGCTAATAATATGAGTTAGATTAATAATAATAAGAGTAATGAGTATAGTAATTGTCGTTCTATCGATCATATGAGGATAATATGGCGAATAATATCATTTAGATTGATAATAATATGAGTAATAAGTATAGTAATTGTCGTTCTATCGATCATATAAGCATAATATGGCTAATAATATGAGTTAGCTTGATAATAATAAGAGTAATAAGTTTAGTAATTGTCGTTCTATCGATCATATGAGCATAATATGGCGAATAATATCATTGAGATTGATAATAATATGAGTAATAAGTATAGTAATTGTCGTTCTATCGATCATATAAGCATAATATGGCTAATAATATGAGTTAGCTTGATAATAATAAGAGTAATAAGTTTAGTAATTGTCGTTCTATCGACCATATAAGCATAATATGGCTAATAATATGAATTAGATTGATAATAATAAGAGTAATAAGTATAGTAATTGTCGTTCTATCGATCATATAAGCATAATATCGCTAATAATATGAGTTAGCTTGATAATAATAAGAGTAATAAGTATAGTAATTGTCGTTCTATCGATCATATCTGCACAATATGGTTAATAATATGAGTTAGATTAATAGTAATGAGTGTAATAAGTATAGTAATTGTCGTTCTATCGATCATATAAGAATAATATGGCGAATAATATGATTTAGATTGATAATAATAAGAGTAATAAGTATAGTAATTGTCGTTCTATCGATCATATAAGCATAATATGGCTAATAATATGAGTTAGATTAATAATAATAAGAGTAATAAGTATAGTAATTGTCGTTCTATCGATCATATGAGCATAATATGGCGAATAATATCATTGAGATTGATAATAATAAGAGTAATAACTATAGTAATTGCCGTTCTATCGATCATATAAGCATAATATGGCGAATAATATGATTTAGATTGATAATAATAAGAGTATTAAGTATAGTAATTGTCGTTCTATCGATCATATAAGCACAATATGGCTAATAATATGAGTTAGATTGATAATAATAAGAGTCATAAGTATAGTAATTGTCGTTCTATCGATCATATCTGCACAATATGGTTAATAATATGAGTTAGATTAATAGTAATGAGTGTAATAAGTATAGTAATTGTCGTTCTATCGATCATATAAGAGTAATATGGCGAATAATATGATTTAGATTGATAATAATAAGAGTAATAAGTATAGTAATTGTCGTTCTATCGATCATGGAAGCATAATATGGCTAATAATATGAGTTGGATTGATAATAATAAGGGTAATAAGTATAGTAATTGCCGTTCTATCGATCATATAAGCATAATAAGGCTAATAATATGAGTTAGATTGATAATAATAAGAGTAATAAGTATAGTAATTGTCGGTCTATCGATCATATCTGCACAATATGGCTAATAATATGAGTTAGATTGATAATAATAAGAGTAATAAGTATAGTAATTGTCGTTCTATCCTCAAATATAAGCATAATATGGTTAATAATATGAGTAAGATTAATAATAATAAGAGTAATAAGTATAGTAATTTTCGTTCTATCGATCATATAAGCATAATATGGCTAATAATATGAATTAGATTGATAATAATAAGAGTAATAAGTATAGTAATTGCCGTTCTATCGATCACATAAGCATAATATGGCGAATAATATGATTTAGATTGATAATAATAAGAGTAATAAGTACAGTAATTGTCGTTCTAGCGACCATGGAATCATAATATGGCTAATAATATGAGTTAGATTGATAATAATAAGAGTAATAAGTATAGTAATTGCCGTTCTATCGATCACATAAGCATAATATGGCGAATAATATGATTTAGATTGATAATAATAAGTGTAATAAGTATATTAATTGTCGTTCTATCGATCATATAAGCATAATATGGCTAATAATATCAGTTAGATTGATAATAATAACAGTAATAAGTATAGTAATTGTCGTTCTATCGATCATGGAAGCCTGATATGGCTAATAATATGAGTTAGATTGATAATAATAAGGGTAATAAGTATAGTAATGGCCGTTCTATCGATCATATAAGCATAATAAGGCTAATAATATGAGTTAGATTGATAATAATAAGAGCAATAAGTATAGTAATTGTCGTTCTATCGATCATATCTGCATAATATGGTTAATAATATGAGTTAGATTAATAATAATATGAATAATAAGTATAGTAATTGTCGTTCTATCGACCATGGAAGCATAATATGGCTAATAATATGAGTTAGATTGATAATAATAAGAGTAACAACTATAGTAATTGCCGTTCTATCGATAATATAAGCATAATATGGCGAATAATATGATTTAGATTGATAATAATAAGAGTAATAAGTATAGTAATTGTCGTTCTATCGATCATATAAGCATAATATCGCTAATAATATGAGTTAGCTTGATAAAAATAAGAGTAATAAGTATAGTAATTGTCGTTCTATCGATCATATCTGCACAATATGGTTAATAATATGAGTTAGATTAATAGTAATGAGTGTAATAAGTATAGTAATTGTCGTTCTATCGATCATATAAGAGTAATATGGCGAATAATATGATTTAGATTGATAATAATAAGAGTAATAAGTATAGTAATTGTCGTTCTATCGATCATGGAAGCATAATATGGCTAATAATATGAGTTAGATTGATAATAATAAGGGTAATAAGTATAGTAATTGCCGTTCTATCGATCATATAAGCATAATAAGGCTAATAATATGAGTTAGATTGATAATAATAGGAGCAATAAGTATAGTAATTGTCGTTCTATCGATCATATCTGCATAATATGGTTAATAATAGGAGTTAGATTAATAATAATATGAATAATAAGTATAGTAATTGTCGTTCTATCGACCATGGAAGCATAATATGGCTAATAATACGAGTTAGATTGATAATAACAAGAGTAATACGTATAGTAATTGCCGTTCTATCGACCATATAAGCATACTATGGCGAATAATATGATTTGGATTGATAATATTAAGAGTAATAAGTACAGTAATTGTCGTTCTATCGATCATATAAGCATAATATGGCTAATAATATGAGTTAGCTTGATAATAATAAGAGTTATAAGTATAGTAATTGTCGTTCTATCGATCATATCTGCACAATATGGTTAATAATATGAGTTAGATTAATAGCAATGCGTGTAATAAGTATAGTAATTGTCGTTCTATCGATCATATAAGAATAGTATGGCGAATAATATGATTTAGATTGATAATAATAAGAGTAATAAGTATAGTAATTGTCGTTCTATCGACCGTGGAAGCATAATATGGCTAATAATATGAGTTAGATTGATAATAATAAGAGTAATAAGTATAGTAATTGTCGTTCTATCGATCATATCTGCATAATATGGTTAATAATATGAGTTAGATTAATAATAATATGAATAATAAGTATAGTAATTGTCGTTCTATCGATCATGGAAGCATAATATGGCTAATAATATGAGTTAGATTGATAAAAATAAGAGTAATAAGTATAGTAATTGCCGTTCTATCGATCACATAAGCATAATATGGCGAATAATATGATTTAGATTGATAGTAATAAGTGTAATAAGTATATTAATTGTCGTTCGATCGATCATATAAGCATAATATGGCTAATAATATCAGTTAGATTGATAATAATAACAGTAATAAGTATAGTAATTGTCGTTCTATCGATCATGGAAGCATAATATGGCTAATAATATGAGTTAGATTGATAATAATAAGGGTAATAAGTATAGTAATTGCCGTTCTATCGATCATATAAGCATAATAAGGCTAATAATATGAGTTAGATTGATAATAATAAGAGTAATAAGTATAGTAATTGTCGGTCTATCGATCATATCTGCACAATATGGTTAATAATATGAGTTAGATTAATAGCAATGAGTGTAATAGGTATAGTAATTGTCGTTCTATCGATCATATAAGAATAGTATGGCGAATAATATGATTTAGATTGATAATAATAAGAGTAATAAGTATAGTAATTGTCGTTCTATCGATCATATAAGCATAATATGGCTAATAATATGAGTTAGATTGATAATAATGAGAGTAATAAGTATAGTAATTGTCGTTCTATCGATCATATAAGCATAATATCGCTAATAATATGAGTTAGATTGATAACAATAAGAGTAATAAGTATAGTAATTGCCGTTCTATCGATCATATATGCATAATGTGGCTAATAATATGAGTTAGATTGATAGTAATGAGTGTAATAAGTATAGTAATTGTCGTTCTATCGATCATATAAGAGTAATATGGCGAATAATATGATTTAGATTGATAATAATAAGAGTAATAAGTATAGTAATTGTCGTTCTTTCGATCATATAAGCACAATATGGCTAATAATATGAGTTAGATTGATAATAATAAGAGGAATAAGTATAGTAATTGTCGTTCTATCGGTCATATCTGCATAATATGGTTAATAATATGAGATAGATTAATAATAATATGAATAATAAGTATAGTAATTGTCGTTCTATCGACCATGGAAGCATAATATGGCTAATAATATGAGTTAGATTGATAATAATAAGAGTAATAACTATAGTAATTGCCGTTCTATCGATCATATAAGCATAATATGGCGAATAATATGATTTAGATTGATTATAATAAGAGTAATAAGTATAGTAATTGTCGTTCTATCGATCATATAAGCATAATATCGCTAATAATATGATTTAGATTGATAATAATAAGAGTAATAAGTACAGTAATTGTCGTTCGATCGATCATATAAGCATAATATGGCTAATAATATCAGTTAGATTGATAATAATAACAGTAATAAGTATAGTAATTGTCGTTCTATCGATCATGGAAGCATAATATGGCTAATAATATGAGTTAGATTGATAATAATAAGGGTAATAAGTATAGTAATTGCCGTTCTATCGATCATATAAGCATAATAAGGCTAATAATATGAGTTAGATTGATAGTAATAAGAGTAATAAGTATAGTAATTGTCGGTCTATCGAACATATCTGCACAATATGGTTAATAATATGAGTTAGATTAATAGCAATGAGTGTAATAGGTATAGTAATTGTCGTTCTATCGATCATATAAGAATAGTATGGCGAATAATATGATTTAGATTGATAATAATAAGAGTAATAAGTATAGTAATTGTCGTTCTATCGATCATATAAGCATAATATGGCTAATAATATGAGTTAGATTGATAATAATGAGAGTAATAAGTATAGTAATTGTCGTTCTATCGATCATATATGCATAATGTGGCTAATAATATGAGTTAGATTGATAGTAATGAGTGTAATAAGTATAGTAATTGTCGTTCTATCGATCATATAAGAGTAATATGGCGAATAATATGATTTAGATTGATAATAATAAGAGTAATAAGTATAGTAATTGTCGTTCTATCGATCATATAAGCACAATATGGCTAATAATATGAGTTAGATTGATAATAATAAGAGGAATAAGTATAGTAATTGTCGTTCTATCGGTCATATCTGCATAATATGGTTAATAATATGAGATAGATTAATAATAATATGAATAATAAGTATAGTAATTGTCGTTCTATCGACCATGGAAGCATAATATGGCTAATAATATGAGTTAGATTGATAATAATAAGAGTAATAACTATAGTAATTGCCGTTCTATCGATCATATAAGCATAATATGGCGAATAATATGATTTAGATTGATTATAATAAGAGTAATAAGTATAGTAATTGTCGTTCTATCGATCATATAAGCATAATATCGCTAATAATATGAGTTAGCTTGATAAAAATAAGAGTAATAAGTATAGTAATTGTCGTTCTATCGATCATATCTGCACAATATGGTTAATAATATGAGTTAGATTAATAGTAATGAGTGTAATAAGTATAGTAATTGTCGTTCTATCGATCATATAAGAGTAATATGGCGAATAATATGATTTAGATTGATAATAATAAGAGTAATAAGTATAGTAATTGTCGTTCTATCGATCATGGAAGCATAATATGGCTAATAATATGAGTTAGATTGATAATAATAAGAGTAATAAGTATAGTAATTGTCGTTCTATCGATCACATAAGCATAATATGGTTAATAATATTTATTAGATTAATAATAATATGAATAATAAGTATAGTAATTGTCGTTCTATCGACCATGGAAGCATAATATGGCTAATAATACGAGTTAGATTGATAATAATAAGAGTAATAAGTATAGTAATTGTCGTTCTATCGATCATATCTGCACAATATGGTTAATAATATGAGTTAGATTAATAGTAATGAGTGTAATAAGTATAGTAATTGTCGTTCTATCGACCATGGAAGCATAATATGGCTAATAATACGAGTTAGATTGGTAATAATAAGAGTAATATGTATAGTAATTGCCGTTCTATCGACCATATAAGCATAATATGGCGAATAATATGATTTAGATTGATAATAATATGAGTAATAAGTATAGTAGTTGTCGTTCTATCGATCATATCTGCATAATATGGTTAATAATATGAGTTAGATTAATAATAATAAGAATAATCAGTATAGTAATTGTCGTTCTATCGACCATGGAAGCATAATATGGCTAATAATACGAGTTAGATTGATAATAATAAGAGTAATAAGTATAGTAATTGTCGTTCTATCGATCATATCTGCACAATATGGTTAATAATATGAGTTAGATTAATAGTAATGAGTGTAATAAGTATAGTAATTGTCGTTCTATCGACCATATAAGCATAATATGGCGACTAATATGATTTAGATTGATAATAATAAGAGTAATAAGTATAGTAATTGTCGTTCTATCGATCATATAAGCATAATATGGCTAATAATATGAGTTAGATTGATAATAATAAGACTAATAAGTATAGTAATTGTCGTTTTATCGATCATATATGCATAATGTGGCTAATAATATGAGTTAGATTGATAATAATAAGAGTAATAAGTATAGTAATTGTCGTTCTATCGATCATATCTGCATAATATGGTTAATAATATGAGTTAGATTAATAATAATAAGAATAATAAGTATAGTAATTGTCGTTCTATCGACCATGGAAGCATAATATGGCTAATAATACGAGTTAGATTGATAATAATAAGAGTAATAAGTATAGTAATTGTCGTTCTATCGACCGTGGAAGCATAATATGGCTAATAATATGAGTTAGATTGATAATAATAAGGGTAATAAGTATAGTAATTGCCGTTCTATCGATCATATAAGCATAATAAGGCTAATAATATGAGTTAGATTGATAACAATAAGAGTAATAAGTATAGTAATTGTCGGTCTATCGATCATATCTGCACAATATGGTTAATAATATGAGTTAGATTAATAGCAATGAGTGTAATAGGTATAGTAATTGTCGTTCTATCGATCATATAAGAATAGTATGGCGAATAATATGATTTAGATTGATAATAATAAGAGTAATAAGTATAGTAATTGTCGTTCTATCGATCATATAAGCATAATATGGCTAATAATATGAGTTAGATTGATAATAATGAGAGTAATAAGTATAGTAATTGTCGTTCTATCGATCATATAAGCATAATATCGCTAATAATATGAGTTAGATTGATAACAATAAGAGTAATAAGTATAGTAATTGCCGTTCTATCGATCATATATGCATAATGTGGCTAATAATATGAGTTAGATTGATAGTAATGAGTGTAATAAGTATAGTAATTGTCGTTCTATCGATCATATAAGCATAATATGGCTAATAATATGAATTAGATTGATAATAATAAGAGTAATAAGTATAGTAATTGTCGTTCTATCGATCATATTAGCATAATATGGCGAATAATATCATTTAGATTGATAATAATATGAGTAATAAGTATAGTAATTGTCGTTCTATCGATCATATAAGCATAATATCGCTAATAATATGAGTTAGCTTGATAATAATAAGATTAATAAGTATAGTAATTGTCGTTCTATCGATCATATCTGCACAATATGGTTAATAATATGAGTTAGATTAATAGTAATGAGTGTAATAAGTATAGTAATTGTCGTTCTATCGATCATATAAGAGTAATATGGCGAATAATATGATTTAGATTGATAATAATAAGAGTAATAAGTATAGTAATTGTCGTTCTATCGATCATATAAGCACAATATGGCTAATAATATGAGTTAGATTGATAATAATAAGAGTCATAAGTATAGTAATTGTCGTTCTATCGATCATATAAGCATAATATGGTTAATAATATTTATTAGATTAATAATAATATGAATAATAAGTATAGTAATTGTCGTTCTATCGACCATGGAAGCATAATATGGCTAATAATACGAGTTAGATTGATAATAATAAGAGTAATAAGTATAGTAATTGCCGTTCTATCGACCATGGAAGCATAATATGGCTAATAATACGAGTTAGATTGATAATAATAAGAGTAATAAGTATAGTAATTGTCGTTCTATCGATCATATAAGCATAATATGGCTAATAATATGAGTTAGATTGATAATAATGAGAGTAATAAGTATAGTAATTGCCGTTCTATCGATCATATAAGCATAATATCGCTAATAATATGAGTTAGCTTGATAATAATAAGAGTCATAAGTATAGTAATTGTCGTTCTATCGATCATATTAGCATAATATGGCGAATAATATCATTTAGATTGATAATAATATGAGTAATAAGTATAGTAATTGTCGTTCTATCGATCATATAAGCATAATATGGCTAATAATATGAGTTAGATTGATAATAATAAGAGGAATAAGTATAGTAATTGTCGTTCTATCGATCATATCTGCATAATATGGTTAATAATATGAGATAGATTAATAATAATATGAATAATAAGTATAGTAATTGTCGTTCTATCGACCATGGAAGCATAATATGGCTAATAATATGAGTTAGATTGATAATAATAAGAGTAATAACTATAGTAATTGCCGTTCTATCGATCATATAAGCATAATATGGCGAATAATATGATTTAGATTGATAATAATAAGAGTAATAAGTATAGTAATTGTCGTTCTATCGATCATATAAGCATAATATCGCTAATAATATGAGTTAGCTTGATAAAAATAAGAGTAATAAGTATAGTAATTGTCGTTCAATCGATCATATCTGCACAATATGGTTAATACTATGAGTTAGATTAATAGTAATGAGTGTAATAAGTATAGTAATTGTCGTTCTATCGATCATATAAGAGTAATATGGCGAATAATATGATTTAGATTGATAATAATAAGAGTAATAAGTATAGTAATTGTCGTTCTATCGATCATGGAAGCATAATATGGCTAATAATATGAGTTAGATTGATAATAATAAGGGTAATAAGTATAGTAATTGCCGTTCTATCGATCATATAAGCATAATAAGGCTAATAATATGAGTTAGATTGATAATAATAAGAGTAATAAGTATAGTAATTGTCGGTCTATCGATCATATCTGCACAATATGGCTAATAATATGAGTTAGATTGATAATAATAAGAGTAATAAGTATAGTAATTGTCGTTCTATCCTCAAATATAAGCATAATATGGTTAATAATATGAGTAAGATTAATAATAATAAGAGTAATAAGTATCGTAATTTTCGTTCTATCGATCATATAAGCATAATATGGCTAATAATATGAATTAGATTGATAATAATAAGAGTAATA
This sequence comes from Megachile rotundata, assembly GCF_050947335.1. Taxonomy (NCBI): domain Eukaryota; kingdom Metazoa; phylum Arthropoda; class Insecta; order Hymenoptera; family Megachilidae; genus Megachile; species Megachile rotundata. The sequence goes on from NW_027473399.1 coordinate 9,891, forward strand.
AGTATAGTAATTGCCGTTCTATCGATCACATAAGCATAATATGGCGAATAATATGATTTAGATTGATAATAATAAGAGTAATAAGTACAGTAATTGTCGTTCTAGCGACCATGGAATCATAATATGGCTAATAATATGAGTTAGATTGATAATAATAAGAGTAATAAGTATAGTAATTGCCGTTCTATCGATCACATAAGCATAATATGGCGAATAATATGATTTAGATTGATAATAATAAGTGTAATAAGTATATTAATTGTCGTTCTATCGATCATATAAGCATAATATGGCTAATAATATCAGTTAGATTGATAATAATAACAGTAATAAGTATAGTAATTGTCGTTCTATCGATCATGGAAGCCTGATATGGCTAATAATATGAGTTAGATTGATAATAATAAGGGTAATAAGTATAGTAATGGCCGTTCTATCGATCATATAAGCATAATAAGGCTAATAATATGAGTTAGATTGATAATAATAAGAGCAATAAGTATAGTAATTGTCGTTCTATCGATCATATCTGCATAATATGGTTAATAATATGAGTTAGATTAATAATAATATGAATAATAAGTATAGTAATTGTCGTTCTATCGACCATGGAAGCATAATATGGCTAATAATATGAGTTAGATTGACAATAATAAGAGTAATAACTATAGTAATTGCCGTTCTATCGATCATATAAGCATAATATGGCGAATAATATGATTTAGATTGATAATAATAAGAGTAATAAGTATAGTAATTGTCGTTCTATCGATCATATAAGCATAATATCGCTAATAATATGAGTTAGCTTGATAAAAATAAGAGTAATAAGTATAGTAATTGTCGTTCTATCGATCATATCTGCACAATATGGTTAATAATATGAGTTGGATTAATAGTAATGAGTGTAATAAGTATAGTAATTGTCGTTCTATCGATCATATAAGAGTAATATGGCGAATAATATGATTTAGATTGATAATAATAAGAGTAATAAGTATAGTAATTGTCGTTCTATCGATCATGGAAGCATAATATGGCTAATAATATGAGTTAGATTGATAATAATAAGGGTTATAAGTATAGTAATTGCCGTTCTATCGATCATATAAGCATAATAAGGCTAATAATATGAGTTAGATTGATAATAATAAGAGTAATAAGTATAGTAATTGTCGGTCTATCGATCATATCTGCACAATATGGCTAATAATATGAGTTAGATTGATAATAATAAGAGTAATAAGTATAGTAATTGTCGTTCTATCCTCAAATATAAGCATAATATGGTTAATAATATGAGTAAGATTAATAATAATAAGAGTAATAAGTATAGTAATTTTCGTTCTATCGATCATATAAGCATAATATGGCTAATAATATGAATTAGATTGATAATAATAAGAGTAATAAGTATAGTAATTGCCGTTCTATCGATCACATAAGCATAATATGGCGAATAATATGATTTAGATTGATAATAATAAGAGTAATAAGTACAGTAATTGTCGTTCTAGCGACCATGGAATCATAATATGGCTAATAATATGAGTTAGATTGATAATAATAAGAGTAATAAGTATAGTAATTGCCGTTCTATCGATCACATAAGCATAATATGGCGAATAATATGATTTAGATTGATAATAATAAGTGTAATAAGTATATTAATTGTCGTTCTATCGATCATATAAGCATAATATGGCTAATAATATCAGTTAGATTGATAATAATAACAGTAATAAGTATAGTAATTGTCGTTCTATCGATCATGGAAGCCTGATATGGCTAATAATATGAGTTAGATTGATAATAATAAGGGTAATAAGTATAGTAATGGCCGTTCTATCGATCATATAAGCATAATAAGGCTAATAATATGAGTTAGATTGATAATAATAAGAGCAATAAGTATAGTAATTGTCGTTCTATCGATCATATCTGCATAATATGGTTAATAATATGAGTTAGATTAATAATAATATGAATAATAAGTATAGTAATTGTCGTTCTATCGACCATGGAAGCATAATATGGCTAATAATACGTGTTAGATTGATAATAACAAGAGGAATACGTATAGTAATTGCCGTTCTGTCGACCATATAAGCATACTATGGCGAATAATATGATTTGGATTGATAATAATAAGAGTAATAAGTACAGTAATTGTCGTTCTATCGATCATATAAGCATAATATGGCTAATAATATGAGTTAGCTTGATAATAATAAGAGTTATAAGTATAGTAATTGTCGTTCTATCGATCATATCTGCACAATATGGTTAATAATATGAGTTAGATTAATAGCAATGCGTGTAATAAGTATAGTAATTGTCGTTCTATCGATCATATAAGAATAGTATGGCGAATAATATGATTTAGATTGATAATAATAAGAGTAATAAGTATAGTAATTGTCGTTCTATCGACCGTGGAAGCATAATATGGCTAATAATATGAGTTAGATTGATAATAATAAGGGTAATAAGTATAGTAATTGCCGTTCTATCGATCATATAAGCATAATAAGGCTAATAATATGAGTTAGATTGATAACAATAAGAGTAATAAGTATAGTAATTGTCGGTCTATCGATCATATCTGCACAATATGGTTAATAATATGAGTTAGATTAATAGCAATGAGTGTAATAGGTATAGTAATTGTCGTTCTATCGATCATATAAGAATAGTATGGCGAATAATATGATTTAGATTGATAATAATAAAAGTAATAAGTATAGTAATTGTCGTTCTATCGATCATATAAGCATAATATGGCTAATAATATGAGTTAGATTGATAATAATGAGAGTAATAAGTATAGTAATTGTCGTTCTATCGATCATATAAGCATAATATCGCTAATAATATGAGTTAGATTGATAACAATAAGAGTAATAAGTATAGTAATTGCCGTTCTATCGATCATATATGCATAATGTGGCTAATAATATGAGTTAGATTGATAGTAATGAGTGTAATAAGTATAGTAATTGTCGTTCTATCGATCATATAAGAGTAATATGGCGAATAATATGATTTAGATTGATAATAATAAGAGGAATAAGTATAGTAATTGTCGTTCTATCGGTCATATCTGCATAATATGGTTAATAATATGAGATAGATTAATAATAATATGAATAATAAGTATAGTAATTGTCGTTCTATCGACCATGGAAGCATAATATGACTAATAATATGAGTTAGATTGATAATAATAAGAGTAATAACTATAGTAATTGCCGTTCTATCGATCATATAAGCATAATATGGCGAATAATATGATTTAGATTGATTATAGTAAGAGTAATAAGTATAGTAATTGTCGTTCTATCGATCATATAAGCATAATATCGCTAATAATATGAGTTAGCTTGATAAAAATAAGAGTAATAAGTATAGTAATTGTCGTTCTATCGATCATATCTGCACAATATGGTTAATAATATGAGTTAGATTAATAGTAATGAGTGTAATAAGTATAGTAATTGTCGTTCTATCGATCATATAAGAGTAATATGGCGAATAATATGATTTAGATTGATAATAATAAGAGTAATAAGTATAGTAATTGTCGTTCTATCGATCATGGAAGCATAATATGGCTAATAATATGAGTTAGATTGATAATAATAAGGGTAATAAGTATAGTAATTGCCGTTCTATCGATCATATAAGCATAATAAGGCTAATAATATGAGTTAGATTGATAATAATAAGAGTAATAAGTATAGTAATTGTCGGTCTATCGATCATATCTGCACAATATGGCTAATAATATGAGTTAGATTGATAATAATAAGAGTAATAAGTATAGTAATTGTCGTTCTATCCTCAAATATAAGCATAATATGGTTAATAATATGAGTAAGATTAATAATAATAAGAGTAATAAGTATAGTAATTTTCGTTCTATCGATCATATAAGCATAATATGGCTAATAATATGATTTAGATTGATAATAATAAGAGTAATAAGTAGAGTAATTGTCGTTCGATCGATCATATAAGCATAATATGGCTAATAATATCAGTTAGATTGATAATAATAACAGTAATAAGTATAGTAATTGTCGTTCTATCGATCATGGAAGCATAATATGGCTAATAATATGAGTTAGATTGATAATAATAAGGGTAATAAGTATAGTAATTGCCGTTCTATCGATCATATAAGCATAATAAGGCTAATAATATGAGTTAGATTGATAATAATAAGAGTAATAAGTATAGTAATTGTCGGTCTATCGATCATATCTGCACAATATGGTTAATAATATGAGTTAGATTAATAGCAATGAGTGTAATAGGTATAGTAATTGTCGTTCTATCGATCATATAAGAATAGTATGGCGAATAATATGATTTAGATTGATAATAATAAGAGTAATAAGTATAGTAATTGTCGTTCTATCGATCATATAAGCATAATATGGCTAATAATATGAGTTAGATTGATAATAATGAGAGTAATAAGTATAGTAATTGTCGTTCTATCGATCATATAAGCATAATATCGCTAATAATATGAGTTAGATTGATAACAATAAGAGTAATAAGTATAGTAATTGCCGTTCTATCGATCATATATGCATAATGTGGCTAATAATATGAGTTAGATTGATAGTAATGAGTGTAATAAGTATAGTAATTGTCGTTCTATCGATCATGGAAGCATAATATGGCTAATAATATGAGTTAGATTGATAATAATAAGGGTAATAAGTATAGTAATTGCCGTTCTATCGATCATATAAGCATAATAAGGCTAATAATATGAGTTAGATTGATAGTAATAAGAGTAATAAGTATAGTAATTGTCGGTCTATCGGTCATATCTGCATAATATGGTTAATAATATGAGATAGATTAATAATAATATGAATAATAAGTATAGTAATTGTCGTTCTATCGACCATGGAAGCATAATATGGCTAATAATATGAGTTAGATTGATAATAATAAGAGTAATAACTATAGTAATTGCCGTTCTATCGATCATATAAGCATAATATGGCGAATAATATGATTTAGATTGATTATAATAAGAGTAATAAGTATAGTAATTGTCGTTCTATCGATCATATAAGCATAATATGGCTAATAATATGAATTAGATTGATAATAATAAGAGTAATAAGTATAGTAATTGTCGTTCTATCGGTCATATAAGCATAATATGGCTAATAATATGAATTAGATTGATAATAATAAGAGTAATAAGTATAGTAATTGTCGTTCTATCGATCATATAAGCATGATATCGCTAATAATATGAGTTAGCTTGATAATAATAAGAGTAATAAGTATAGTAATTGTCGTTCTATCGATCATATCTGCACAATATGGTTAATAATATGAGTTAGATTAATAGTAATGTGTGTAATAAGTATAGTAATTGTCGTTCTATCGATCATATAAGAATAATATGGCGAATAATATGATTTAGATTGATAATAATAAGAGTAATAAGTATAGTAATTGTCGTTCTATCGATCATATAAGCGTAATATGGCTAATAATATGAGTTAGATTAATAATAATAAGAGTAATGAGTATAGTAATTGTCGTTCTATCGATCATATGAGGATAATATGGCGAATAATATCATTTAGATTGATAATAATATGAGTAATAAGTATAGTAATTGTCGTTCTATCGATCATATAAGCATAATATGGCTAATAATATGAGTTAGCTTGATAATAATAAGAGTAATAAGTTTAGTAATTGTCGTTCTATCGATCATATGAGCATAATATGGCGAATAATATCATTGAGATTGATAATAATATGAGTAATAAGTATAGTAATTGTCGTTCTATCGATCATATAAGCATAATATGGCTAATAATATGAGTTAGCTTGATAATAATAAGAGTAATAAGTTTAGTAATTGTCGTTCTATCGACCATATAAGCATAATATGGCTAATAATATGAATTAGATTGATAATAATAAGAGTAATAAGTATAGTAATTGTCGTTCTATCGATCATATAAGCATAATATCGCTAATAATATGAGTTAGCTTGATAATAATAAGAGTAATAAGTATAGTAATTGTCGTTCTATCGATCATATCTGCACAATATGGTTAATAATATGAGTTAGATTAATAGTAATGAGTGTAATAAGTATAGTAATTGTCGTTCTATCGATCATATAAGAATAATATGGCGAATAATATGATTTAGATTGATAATAATAAGAGTAATAAGTATAGTAATTGTCGTTCTATCGATCATATAAGCATAATATGGCTAATAATATGAGTTAGATTAATAATAATAAGAGTAATAAGTATAGTAATTGTCGTTCTATCGATCATATGAGCATAATATGGCGAATAATATCATTGAGATTGATAATAATAAGAGTAATAACTATAGTAATTGCCGTTCTATCGATCATATAAGCATAATATGGCGAATAATATGATTTAGATTGATAATAATAAGAGTATTAAGTATAGTAATTGTCGTTCTATCGATCATATAAGCACAATATGGCTAATAATATGAGTTAGATTGATAATAATAAGAGTCATAAGTATAGTAATTGTCGTTCTATCGATCATATCTGCACAATATGGTTAATAATATGAGTTAGATTAATAGTAATGAGTGTAATAAGTATAGTAATTGTCGTTCTATCGATCATATAAGAGTAATATGGCGAATAATATGATTTAGATTGATAATAATAAGAGTAATGAGTATAGTAATTGTCGTTCTATCGATCATGGAAGCATAATATGGCTAATAATATGAGTTGGATTGATAATAATAAGGGTAATAAGTATAGTAATTGCCGTTCTATCGATCATATAAGCATAATAAGGCTAATAATATGAGTTAGATTGATAATAATAAGAGTAATAAGTATAGTAATTGTCGGTCTATCGATCATATCTGCACAATATGGCTAATAATATGAGTTAGATTGATAATAATAAGAGTAATAAGTATAGTAATTGTCGTTCTATCCTCAAATATAAGCATAATATGGTTAATAATATGAGTAAGATTAATAATAATAAGAGTAATAAGTATAGTAATTTTCGTTCTATCGATCATATAAGCATAATATGGCTAATAATATGAATTAGATTGATAATAATAAGAGTAATAAGTATAGTAATTGCCGTTCTATCGATCACATAAGCATAATATGGCGAATAATATGATTTAGATTGATAATAATAAGAGTAATAAGTACAGTAATTGTCGTTCTAGCGACCATGGAATCATAATATGGCTAATAATATGAGTTAGATTGATAATAATAAGAGTAATAAGTATAGTAATTGCCGTTCTATCGATCACATAAGCATAATATGGCGAATAATATGATTTAGATTGATAATAATAAGTGTAATAAGTATATTAATTGTCGTTCTATCGATCATATAAGCATAATATGGCTAATAATATCAGTTAGATTGATAATAATAACAGTAATAAGTATAGTAATTGTCGTTCTATCGATCATGGAAGCCTGATATGGCTAATAATATGAGTTAGATTGATAATAATAAGGGTAATAAGTATAGTAATGGCCGTTCTATCGATCATATAAGCATAATAAGGCTAATAATATGAGTTAGATTGATAATAATAAGAGCAATAAGTATAGTAATTGTCGTTCTATCGATCATATCTGCATAATATGGTTAATAATATGAGTTAGATTAATAATAATATGAATAATAAGTATAGTAATTGTCGTTCTATCGACCATGGAAGCATAATATGGCTAATAATATGAGTTAGATTGATAATAATAAGAGTAACAACTATAGTAATTGCCGTTCTATCGATAATATAAGCATAATATGGCGAATAATATGATTTAGATTGATAATAATAAGAGTAATAAGTATAGTAATTGTCGTTCTATCGATCATATAAGCATAATATCGCTAATAATATGAGTTAGCTTGATAAAAATAAGAGTAATAAGTATAGTAATTGTCGTTCTATCGATCATATCTGCACAATATGGTTAATAATATGAGTTAGATTAATAGTAATGAGTGTAATAAGTATAGTAATTGTCGTTCTATCGATCATATAAGAGTAATATGGCGAATAATATGATTTAGATTGATAATAATAAGAGTAATAAGTATAGTAATTGTCGTTCTATCGATCATGGAAGCATAATATGGCTAATAATATGAGTTAGATTGATAATAATAAGGGTAATAAGTATAGTAATTGCCGTTCTATCGATCATATAAGCATAATAAGGCTAATAATATGAGTTAGATTGATAATAATAGGAGCAATAAGTATAGTAATTGTCGTTCTATCGATCATATCTGCATAATATGGTTAATAATAGGAGTTAGATTAATAATAATATGAATAATAAGTATAGTAATTGTCGTTCTATCGACCATGGAAGCATAATATGGCTAATAATACGAGTTAGATTGATAATAACAAGAGTAATACGTATAGTAATTGCCGTTCTATCGACCATATAAGCATACTATGGCGAATAATATGATTTGGATTGATAATATTAAGAGTAATAAGTACAGTAATTGTCGTTCTATCGATCATATAAGCATAATATGGCTAATAATATGAGTTAGCTTGATAATAATAAGAGTTATAAGTATAGTAATTGTCGTTCTATCGATCATATCTGCACAATATGGTTAATAATATGAGTTAGATTAATAGCAATGCGTGTAATAAGTATAGTAATTGTCGTTCTATCGATCATATAAGAATAGTATGGCGAATAATATGATTTAGATTGATAATAATAAGAGTAATAAGTATAGTAATTGTCGTTCTATCGACCGTGGAAGCATAATATGGCTAATAATATGAGTTAGATTGATAATAATAAGAGTAATAAGTATAGTAATTGTCGTTCTATCGATCATATCTGCATAATATGGTTAATAATATGAGTTAGATTAATAATAATATGAATAATAAGTATAGTAATTGTCGTTCTATCGATCATGGAAGCATAATATGGCTAATAATATGAGTTAGATTGATAAAAATAAGAGTAATAAGTATAGTAATTGCCGTTCTATCGATCACATAAGCATAATATGGCGAATAATATGATTTAGATTGATAGTAATAAGTGTAATAAGTATATTAATTGTCGTTCGATCGATCATATAAGCATAATATGGCTAATAATATCAGTTAGATTGATAATAATAACAGTAATAAGTATAGTAATTGTCGTTCTATCGATCATGGAAGCATAATATGGCTAATAATATGAGTTAGATTGATAATAATAAGGGTAATAAGTATAGTAATTGCCGTTCTATCGATCATATAAGCATAATAAGGCTAATAATATGAGTTAGATTGATAATAATAAGAGTAATAAGTATAGTAATTGTCGGTCTATCGATCATATCTGCACAATATGGTTAATAATATGAGTTAGATTAATAGCAATGAGTGTAATAGGTATAGTAATTGTCGTTCTATCGATCATATAAGAATAGTATGGCGAATAATATGATTTAGATTGATAATAATAAGAGTAATAAGTATAGTAATTGTCGTTCTATCGATCATATAAGCATAATATGGCTAATAATATGAGTTAGATTGATAATAATGAGAGTAATAAGTATAGTAATTGTCGTTCTATCGATCATATAAGCATAATATCGCTAATAATATGAGTTAGATTGATAACAATAAGAGTAATAAGTATAGTAATTGCCGTTCTATCGATCATATATGCATAATGTGGCTAATAATATGAGTTAGATTGATAGTAATGAGTGTAATAAGTATAGTAATTGTCGTTCTATCGATCATATAAGAGTAATATGGCGAATAATATGATTTAGATTGATAATAATAAGAGTAATAAGTATAGTAATTGTCGTTCTTTCGATCATATAAGCACAATATGGCTAATAATATGAGTTAGATTGATAATAATAAGAGGAATAAGTATAGTAATTGTCGTTCTATCGGTCATATCTGCATAATATGGTTAATAATATGAGATAGATTAATAATAATATGAATAATAAGTATAGTAATTGTCGTTCTATCGACCATGGAAGCATAATATGGCTAATAATATGAGTTAGATTGATAATAATAAGAGTAATAACTATAGTAATTGCCGTTCTATCGATCATATAAGCATAATATGGCGAATAATATGATTTAGATTGATTATAATAAGAGTAATAAGTATAGTAATTGTCGTTCTATCGATCATATAAGCATAATATCGCTAATAATATGAGTTAGATTGATAACAATAAGAGTAATAAGTATAGTAATTGCCGTTCTATCGATCATATATGCATAATGTGGCTAATAATATGAGTTAGATTGATAGTAATGAGTGTAATAAGTATAGTAATTGTCGTTCTATCGATCATATAAGAGTAATATGGCGAATAATATGATTTAGATTGATAATAATAAGAGTAATAAGTATAGTAATTGTCGTTCTTTCGATCATATAAGCACAATATGGCTAATAATATGAGTTAGATTGATAATAATAAGAGGAATAAGTATAGTAATTGTCGTTCTATCGGTCATATCTGCATAATATGGTTAATAATATGAGATAGATTAATAATAATATGAATAATAAGTATAGTAATTGTCGTTCTATCGACCATGGAAGCATAATATGGCTAATAATATGAGTTAGATTGATAATAATAAGAGTAATAACTATAGTAATTGCCGTTCTATCGATCATATAAGCATAATATGGCGAATAATATGATTTAGATTGATTATAATAAGAGTAATAAGTATAGTAATTGTCGTTCTATCGATCATATAAGCATAATATCGCTAATAATATGATTTAGATTGATAATAATAAGAGTAATAAGTACAGTAATTGTCGTTCGATCGATCATATAAGCATAATATGGCTAATAATATCAGTTAGATTGATAATAATAACAGTAATAAGTATAGTAATTGTCGTTCTATCGATCATGGAAGCATAATATGGCTAATAATATGAGTTAGATTGATAATAATAAGAGGAATAAGTATAGTAATTGTCGTTCTATCGGTCATATCTGCATAATATGGTTAATAATATGAGATAGATTAATAATAATATGAATAATAAGTATAGTAATTGTCGTTCTATCGACCATGGAAGCATAATATGGCTAATAATATGAGTTAGATTGATAATAATAAGAGTAATAACTATAGTAATTGCCGTTCTATCGATCATATAAGCATAATATGGCGAATAATATGATTTAGATTGATTATAATAAGAGTAATAAGTATAGTAATTGTCGTTCTATCGATCATATAAGCATAATATCGCTAATAATATGAGTTAGCTTGATAAAAATAAGAGTAATAAGTATAGTAATTGTCGTTCTATCGATCATATCTGCACAATATGGTTAATAATATGAGTTAGATTAATAGTAATGAGTGTAATAAGTATAGTAATTGTCGTTCTATCGATCATATAAGAGTAATATGGCGAATAATATGATTTAGATTGATAATAATAAGAGTAATAAGTATAGTAATTGTCGTTCTATCGATCATGGAAGCATAATATGGCTAATAATATGAGTTAGATTGATAATAATAAGAGTAATAAGTATAGTAATTGTCGTTCTATCGATCACATAAGCATAATATGGTTAATAATATTTATTAGATTAATAATAATATGAATAATAAGTATAGTAATTGTCGTTCTATCGACCATGGAAGCATAATATGGCTAATAATACGAGTTAGATTGATAATAATAAGAGTAATAAGTATAGTAATTGTCGTTCTATCGATCATATCTGCACAATATGGTTAATAATATGAGTTAGATTAATAGTAATGAGTGTAATAAGTATAGTAATTGTCGTTCTATCGACCATGGAAGCATAATATGGCTAATAATACGAGTTAGATTGGTAATAATAAGAGTAATATGTATAGTAATTGCCGTTCTATCGACCATATAAGCATAATATGGCGAATAATATGATTTAGATTGATAATAATATGAGTAATAAGTATAGTAGTTGTCGTTCTATCGATCATATCTGCATAATATGGTTAATAATATGAGTTAGATTAATAATAATAAGAATAATCAGTATAGTAATTGTCGTTCTATCGACCATGGAAGCATAATATGGCTAATAATACGAGTTAGATTGATAATAATAAGAGTAATAAGTATAGTAATTGTCGTTCTATCGATCATATCTGCACAATATGGTTAATAATATGAGTTAGATTAATAGTAATGAGTGTAATAAGTATAGTAATTGTCGTTCTATCGACCATATAAGCATAATATGGCGACTAATATGATTTAGATTGATAATAATAAGAGTAATAAGTATAGTAATTGTCGTTCTATCGATCATATAAGCATAATATGGCTAATAATATGAGTTAGATTGATAATAATAAGACTAATAAGTATAGTAATTGTCGTTTTATCGATCATATATGCATAATGTGGCTAATAATATGAGTTAGATTGATAATAATAAGAGTAATAAGTATAGTAATTGTCGTTCTATCGATCATATCTGCATAATATGGTTAATAATATGAGTTAGATTAATAATAATAAGAATAATAAGTATAGTAATTGTCGTTCTATCGACCATGGAAGCATAATATGGCTAATAATACGAGTTAGATTGATAATAATAACAGTAATAAGTATAGTAATTGTCGTTCTATCGATCATGGAAGCATAATATGGCTAATAATATGAGTTAGATTGATAATAATAAGGGTAATAAGTATAGTAATTGCCGTTCTATCGATCATATAAGCATAATAAGGCTAATAATATGAGTTAGATTGATAATAATAAGAGTAATAAGTATAGTAATTGTCGGTCTATCGATCATATCTGCACAATATGGTTAATAATATGAGTTAGATTAATAGCAATGAGTGTAATAGGTATAGTAATTGTCGTTCTATCGATCATATAAGAATAGTATGGCGAATAATATGATTTAGATTGATAATAATAAGAGTAATAAGTATAGTAATTGTCGTTCTATCGATCATATAAGCATAATATGGCTAATAATATGAGTTAGATTGATAATAATGAGAGTAATAAGTATAGTAATTGTCGTTCTATCGATCATATAAGCATAATATCGCTAATAATATGAGTTAGATTGATAACAATAAGAGTAATAAGTATAGTAATTGCCGTTCTATCGATCATATATGCATAATGTGGCTAATAATATGAGTTAGATTGATAGTAATGAATGTAATAAGTATAGTAATTGTCGTTCTATCGATCATATAAGAGTAATATGGCGAATAATATGATTTAGATTGATAATAATAAGAGTAATAAGTATAGTAATTGTCGTTCTTTCGATCATATAAGCACAATATGGCTAATAATATGAGTTAGATTGATAATAATAAGAGGAATAAGTATAGTAATTGTCGTTCTATCGGTCATATCTGCATAATATGGTTAATAATATGAGATAGATTAATAATAATATGAATAATAAGTATAGTAATTGTCGTTCTATCGACCATGGAAGCATAATATGGCTAATAATATGAGTTAGATTGATAATAATAAGAGTAATAACTATAGTAATTGCCGTTCTATCGATCATATAAGCATAATATGGCGAATAATATGATTTAGATTGATTATAATAAGAGTAATAAGTATAGTAATTGTCGTTCTATCGATCATATAAGCATAATATCGCTAATAATATGATTTAGATTGATAATAATAAGAGTAATAAGTACAGTAATTGTCGTTCGATCGATCATATAAGCATAATATGGCTAATAATATCAGTTAGATTGATAATAATAACAGTAATAAGTATAGTAATTGTCGTTCTATCGATCATGGAAGCATAATATGGCTAATAATATGAGTTAGATTGATAATAATAAGGGTAATAAGTATAGTAATTGCCGTTCTATCGATCATATAAGCATAATAAGGCTAATAATATGAGTTAGATTGATAGTAATAAGAGTAATAAGTATAGTAATTGTCGGTCTATCGATCATATCTGCACAATATGGTTAATAATATGAGTTAGATTAATAGCAATGAGTGTAATAGGTATAGTAATTGTCGTTCTATCGATCATATAAGAATAGTATGGCGAATAATATGATTTAGATTGATAATAATAAGAGTAATAAGTATAGTAATTGTTGTTCTATCGATCATATAAGCATAATATGGCTAATAATATGAGTTAGATTGATAATAATGAGAGTAATAAGTATAGTAATTGTCGTTCTATCGATCATATATGCATAATGTGGCTAATAATATGAGTTAGATTGATAGTAATGAGTGTAATAAGTATAGTAATTGTCGTTCTATCGATCATATAAGAGTAATATGGCGAATAATATGATTTAGATTGATAATAATAAGAGTAATAAGTATAGTAATTGTCGTTCTATCGATCATATAAGCACAATATGGCTAATAATATGAGTTAGATTGATAATAATAAGAGGAATAAGTATAGTAATTGTCGTTCTATCGGTCATATCTGCATAATATGGTTAATAATATGAGATAGATTAATAATAATATGAATAATAAGTATAGTAATTGTCGTTCTATCGACCATGGAAGCATAATATGGCTAATAATATGAGTTAGATTGATAATAATAAGAGTAATAACTATAGTAATTGCCGTTCTATCGATCATATAAGCATAATATGGCGAATAATATGATTTAGATTGATTATAATAAGAGTAATAAGTATAGTAATTGTCGTTCTATCGATCATATAAGCATAATATCGCTAATAATATGAGTTAGCTTGATAAAAATAAGAGTAATAAGTATAGTAATTGTCGTTCTATCGATCATATCTGCACAATATGGTTAATAATATGAGTTAGATTAATAGTAATGAGTGTAATAAGTATAGTAATTGTCGTTCTATCGATCATATAAGAGTAATATGGCGAATAATATGATTTAGATTGATAATAATAAGAGTAATAAGTATAGTAATTGTCGTTCTATCGATCATGGAAGCATAATATGGCTAATAATATGAGTTAGATTGATAATAATAAGAGTAATAAGTATAGTAATTGTCGTTCTATCGATCACATAAGCATAATATGGTTAATAATATTTATTAGATTAATAATAATATGAATAATAAGTATAGTAATTGTCGTTCTATCGACCATGGAAGCATAATATGGCTAATAATACGAGTTAGATTGATAATAATAAGAGTAATAAGTATAGTAATTGTCGTTCTATCGATCATATCTGCACAATATGGTTAATAATATGAGTTAGATTAATAGTAATGAGTGTAATAAGTATAGTAATTGTCGTTCTATCGACCATGGAAGCATAATATGGCTAATAATACGAGTTAGATTGGTAATAATAAGAGTAATATGTATAGTAATTGCCGTTCTATCGACCATATAAGCATAATATGGCGAATAATATGATTTAGATTGATAATAATATGAGTAATAAGTATAGTAGTTGTCGTTCTATCGATCATATCTGCATAATATGGTTAATAATATGAGTTAGATTAATAATAATAAGAATAATCAGTATAGTAATTGTCGTTCTATCGACCATGGAAGCATAATATGGCTAATAATACGAGTTAGATTGATAATAATAAGAGTAATAAGTATAGTAATTGTCGTTCTATCGATCATATCTGCACAATATGGTTAATAATATGAGTTAGATTAATAGTAATGAGTGTAATAAGTATAGTAATTGTCGTTCTATCGACCATATAAGCATAATATGGCGACTAATATGATTTAGATTGATAATAATAAGAGTAATAAGTATAGTAATTGTCGTTCTATCGATCATATAAGCATAATATGGCTAATAATATGAGTTAGATTGATAATAATAAGACTAATAAGTATAGTAATTGTCGTTCTATCGATCATATATGCATAATGTGGCTAATAATATGAGTTAGATTGATAATAATAAGAGTAATAAGTATAGTAATTGTCGTTCTATCGATCATATCTGCATAATATGGTTAATAATATGAGTTAGATTAATAATAATAAGAATAATAAGTATAGTAATTGTCGTTCTATCGACCATGGAAGCATAATATGGCTAATAATACGAGTTAGATTGATAATAATAAGAGTAATAAGTATAGTAATTGTCGTTCTATCGATCATATCTGCACAATATGGTTAATAATATGAGTTAGATTAATAGTAATGAGTGTAATAAGTAGAGTAATTGTCGTTCTATCGACCATATAAGCATAATATGGCGACTAATATGATTTAGATTGATAATAATAAGAGTAATAAGTATAGTAATTGTCGTTCTATCGATCATATAAGCATAATATGGCTAATAATATGAGTTAGATTGATAATAATAAGACTAATAAGTATAGTAATTGTCGTTCTATCGATCATATATGCATAATGTGGCTAATAATATGAGTTAGGTTGATAATAATAAGAGTAATAAGTGTTGTGATTGTCGTTCTATCGATCAAATTTGCATAATATGGCTAATAATATGAGTTAGATTGATAATAATAAGAATAATAAGTATAGTAATTGTCGTTCTATCGATCATATAAGCATAATATGGCTAATAATATGAGTTAGATTGATAATAATAAGAGTAATAAGTATAGTAATTGTCGTTCTAACGATCATATCTGCACAATATGGTTAATAATATGAGTTAGATTAATAGAAATGAGTGTAATAAGTATAGTAATTGTCGTTCTATCGATCATATAAGCATAATATGTCTAATAATATGAGTTAGATTGATAATAATAACAGTAATAAGTATAGTAATTGTCGTTCTATCGATCATGGAAGCATAATATGGCTAATAATATGAGTTAGATTGATAGTAATAAGAGTAATAACTATAGTAATTGCCGTTCTATCGATCATATAAGCATAATATGGCGAATAATATGATTTAGATTGATAATAATAAGAGTAATAAGTATAGTAATTGTCGTTCTATCGATCATATAAGCATAATATCGCTAATAATATGAGTTAGCTTGATAATAATAAGAGTAATAAGTATAGTAATTGTCGTTCTATCGATCATATAAGCATAATATGGCTAATAATATGAGTTAGATTGATAATAATAAGAGTAATAAGTATAGTAATTGTCGTTCTATCGATCACATAAGCATAATATGGTTAATAATATTTATTAGATTAATAATAATATGAATAATAAGTATAGTAATTGTCGTTCTATCGACCATGGAAGCATAATATGGCTAATAATACGAGTTAGATTGATAATAATAAGAGTAATAAGTATAGTAATTGTCGTTCTATCGATCATATCTGCACAATATGGTTAATAATATGAGTTAGATTAATAGTAATGAGTGTAATAAGTATAGTAATTGTCGTTCTATCGACCATATAAGCATAATATGGCGACTAATATGATTTAGATTGATAATAATAAGAGTAATAAGTATAGTAATTGTCGTTCTATCGATCATATAAGCATAATATGGCGAATAATATGAGTTAGATTGATAATAATAAGACTAATAAGTATAGTAATTGTCGTTCTATCGATCATATATGCATAATGTGGCTAATAATATGAGTTAGATTGATAATAATAAGAGTAATAAGTATAGTAATTGTCGTTCTATCGATCATATCTGCATAATATGGTTAATAATATGAGTTAGATTAATAATAATAAGAATAATAAGTATAGTAATTGTCGTTCTATCGACCATGGAAGCATAATATGGCTAATAATACGAGTTAGATTGATAATAATAAGAGTAATAAGTATAGTAATTGTCGTTCTATCGATCATATCTGCACAATATGGTTAATAATATGAGTTAGATTAATAGTAATGAGTGTAATAAGTAGAGTAATTGTCGTTCTATCGACCATATAAGCATAATATGGCGACTAATATGATTTAGATTGATAATAATAAGAGTAATAAGTATAGTAATTGTCGTTCTATCGATCATATAAGCATAATATGGCTAATAATATGAGTTAGATTGATAATAATAAGACTAATAAGTATAGTAATTGTCGTTCTATCGATCATATATGCATAATGTGGCTAATAATATGAGTTAGGTTGATAATAATAAGAGTAATAAGTGTTGTGATTGTCGTTCTATCGATCAAATTTGCATAATATGGCTAATAATATGAGTTAGATTGATAATAATAAGAATAATAAGTATAGTAATTGTCGTTCTATCGATCATATAAGCATAATATGGCTAATAATATGAGTTAGATTGATAATAATAAGAGTAATAAGTATAGTAATTGTCGTTCTAACGATCATATCTGCACAATATGGTTAATAATATGAGTTAGATTAATAGAAATGAGTGTAATAAGTATAGTAATTGTCGTTCTATCGATCATATAAGCATAATATGTCTAATAATATGAGTTAGATTGATAATAATAACAGTAATAAGTATAGTAATTGTCGTTCTATCGATCATGGAAGCATAATATGGCTAATAATATGAGTTAGATTGATAGTAATAAGAGTAATAACTATAGTAATTGCCGTTCTATCGATCATATAAGCATAATATGGCGAATAATATGATTTAGATTGATAATAATAAGAGTAATAAGTATAGTAATTGTCGTTCTATCGATCATATAAGCATAATATCGCTAATAATATGAGTTAGCTTGATAATAATAAGAGTAATAAGTATAGTAATTGTCGTTCTATCGATCATATCTGCACAATATGGTTAATAATATGAGTTAGATTAATAGTAATGAGTGTAATAAGTATAGTAATTGTCGTTCTATCGATCATATAAGAGTAATATGGCGAATAATATGATTTAGATTGATAATAATAAGAGTAATAAGTATAGTAATTGTCGTTCTATCGACCATGGAAGCATAATATGGCTAATAATACGAGTTAGATTGATAATAATAAGAGTAATAAGTATAGTAATTGTCGTTCTATCGATCATATCTGCACAATATGGTTAATAATATGAGTTAGATTAATAGTAATGAGTGTAATAAGTATAGTAATTGTCGTTCTATCGACCATATAAGCATAATATGGCGACTAATATGATTTAGATTGATAATAATAAGAGTAATAAGTATAGTAATTGTCGTTCTATCGATCATATAAGCATAATATGGCGAATAATATGAGTTAGATTGATAATAATAAGACTAATAAGTATAGTAATTGTCGTTCTATCGATCATATATGCATAATGTGGCTAATAATATGAGTTAGATTGATAATAATAAGAGTAATAAGTATAGTAATTGTCGTTCTATCGATCATATCTGCACAATATGGTTAATAATATGAGTTAGATTAATAGTAATGAGTGTAATAAGTATAGTAATTGTCGTTCTGTCGATCATATAAGCATAATATGTCTAATAATATGAGTTAGATTGATAATAATAACAGTAATAAGTATAGTAATTGTCGTTCTATCTATCATGGAAGCATAATATGGCTAATAATATGAGTTAGATTGATAGTAATAAGAGTAATAACTATAGTAATTGCCGTTCTATCGATCATATAAGCATAATATGGCGAATAATATGATTTAGATTGATAATAATAAGAGTAATAAGTATAGTAATTGTCGTTCTATCGATCATATAAGCATAATATCGCTAATAATATGAGTTAGCTTGATAATAATAAGAGTAATAAGTATAGTAATTGTCGTTCTATCGATCATATAAGCATAATATGGCTAATAATATGAGTTAGATTGATAATAATAAGAGTAATAAGTATAGTAATTGTCGTTCTATCGATCACATAAGCATAATATGGTTAATAATATTTATTAGATTAATAATAATATGAATAATAAGTATAGTAATTGTCGTTCTATCGACCATGGAAGCATAATATGGCTAATAATACGAGTTAGATTGATAATAATAAGAGTAATAAGTATAGTAATTGTCGTTCTATCGATCATATCTGCACAATATGGTTAATAATATGAGTTAGATTAATAGTAATGAGTGTAATAAGTATAGTAATTGTCGTTCTAACGACCATGGAAGCATAATATGGCTAATAATACGAGTTAGATTGGTAATAATAAGAGTAATAAGTATAGTAATTGCCGTTCTATCGACCATATAAGCATAATATGGCGAATAATATGATTTAGATTGATAATAATATGAGTAATAAGTATAGTAGTTGTCGTTCTATCGATCATATCTGCATAATATGGTTAATAATATGAGTTAGATTAATAATAATAAGAATAATCAGTATAGTAATTGTCGTTCTATCGACCATGGAAGCATAATATGGCTAATAATACGAGATAGATTGATAATAATAAGAGTAATAAGTATAGTAATTGTCGTTCTATCGATCATATCTGCACAATATGGTTAATAATATGAGTTAGATTAATAGTAATGAGTGTAATAAGTATAGTAATTGTCGTTCTATCGACCATATAAGCATAATATGGCGACTAATATGATTTAGATTGATAATAATAAGAGTAATAAGTATAGTAATTGTCGTTCTATCGATCATATAAGCATAATATGGCTAATAATATGAGTTAGACTGATAATAATAAGACTAATAAGTATAGTAATTGTCGTTCTATCGATCATATATGCATAATGTGGCTAATAATATGAGTTAGATTGATAATAATAAGAGTAATAAGTATAGTAATTGTCGTTCTATCGATCATATCTGCATAATATGGTTAATAATATGAGTTAGATTAATAATAATAAGAATAATAAGTATAGTAATTGTCGTTCTATCGACCATGGAAGCATAATATGGCTAATAATACGAGTTAGATTGATAATAATAAGAGTAATAAGTATAGTAATTGTCGTTCTATCGATCATATAAGCATAATATGGCTAATAATATGAGTTAGATTGATAATAATAAGACTAATAAGTATAGTAATTGTCGTTCTATCGATCATATATGCATAATGTGGCTAATAATATGAGTTAGGTTGATAATAATAAGAGTAATAAGTATTGTGATTGTCGTTCTATCGATCAAATTTGCATAATATGGCTAATAATATGAGTTAGATTGATAATAATAAGAATAATAAGTATAGTAATTGTCGTTCTATCGATCATATAAGCATAATATGTCTAATAATATGAGTTAGATTGATAATAATAACAGTAATAAGTATAGTAATTGTCGTTCTATCGATCATGGAAGCATAATATGGCTAATAATATGAGTTAGATTGATAGTAATAAGAGTAATAACTATAGTAATTGCCGTTCTATCGATCATATAAGCATAATATGGCGAATAATATGATTTAGATTGATAATAATAAGAGTAATAAGTATAGTAATTGTCGTTCTATCGATCATATAAGCATAATATCGCTAATAATATGAGTTAGCTTGATAATAATAAGAGTAATAAGTATAGTAATTGTCGTTCTATCGATCATATAAGCATAATATGGCTAATAATATGAGTTAGATTGATAATAATAAGAGTAATAAGTATAGTAATTGTCGTTCTATCGATCACATAAGCATAATATGGTTAATAATATTTATTAGATTAATAATAATATGAATAATAAGTATAGTAATTGTCGTTCTATCGACCATGGAAGCATAATATGGCCAATAATACGAGTTAGATTGATAATAATAAGAGTAATAAGTATAGTAATTGTCGTTCTATCGATCATATCTGCATAATATGGTTAATAATATATTAACCATATTAATCTAACTCATATGTTAGATTAATAATAATAAGAATAATAAGTATAGTAATTGTCGTTCTATCGACCATGGAAGCATAATATGGCTAATAATACGAGTTAGATTGATAATAATAAGAGTAATCAGTATAGTAATTGCCGTTCTATCGATCATATCTGCACAATATGGTTAATAATATGAGTTAGATTAAAAGTAATGAGTGTAATAAGTATAGTAATTGTCGCTCTATCGACCATATAAGCATAATATGGCGACTAATATGATTTAGATTGATAATAATAAGAGTAATAAGTATAGTAATTGTCGTTCTATCGATCATATAAGCATAATATGGCTAATAATATGAGTTAGATTGATAATAATAAGACTAATAGGTATAGTAATTGTCGTTCTATCGATCATATATGCATAATGTGGCTAATAATATGAGTTAGATTGATAATAATAAGAGTAATAAGTATAGTAATTGTCGTTCTATCGATCATATCTGCACAATATGGTTAATAATATGAGTTAGATTAATAGTAATGAGTGTAATAAGTATAGTAATTGTCGTTCTATCGATCATATAAGCATAATATGTCTAATAATATGAGTTAGATTGATAATAATAACAGTAATAAGTATAGTAATTGTCGTTCTATCGATCATGGAAGCATAATATGGCTAATAATATGAGTTAGATTGATAGTAATAAGAGTAATAACTAGAGTAATTGCCGTTCTATCGATCATATAAGCATAATATGGCGAATAATATGATTTAGATTGATAATAATAAGAGTAATAAGTATAGTAATTGTCGTTCTATCGATCATATAAGCATAATATCGCTAATAATATGAGTTAGCTTGATAATAATAAGAGTAATAAGTATAGTAATTGTCGTTCTATCGATCATATAAGCATAATATGGCTAATAATATGAGTTAGATTGATAATAACAAGAGTAATAAGTATAGTAATTGTCGTTCTATCGATCACATAAGCATAATATGGTTAATAATATTTATTAGATTAATAATAATATGAATAATAAGTATAGTAATTGTCGTTCTATCGACCATGGAAGCATAATATGGCTAATAATACGAGTTAGATTGATAATAATAAGAGTAATAAGTATAGTAATTGTCGTTCTATCGATCATATCTGCATAATATGGTTAATAATATATTAACCATATTAATCTAACTCATATGTTAGATTAATAATAATAAGAATAATAAGTATAGTAATTGTCGTTCTATCGACCATGGAAGCATAATATGGCTAATAATACGAGTTAGATTGATAATAATAAGAGTAATAAGTATAGTAATTGTCGTTCTATCGATCATATAAGCATAATATGGCTAATAATATGAGTTAGATTGATAATAATAAGGGTAATAAGTATAGTAATTGCCGTTCTATCGATCATATAAGCATAATAAGGCTAATAATATGAGTTAGATTGATAATAATAAGAGTAATAAGTATAGTAATTGTCGGTCTATCGATCATATCTGCACAATATGGTTAATAATTTGAGTTAGATTAATAGTAATGAGTGTAATAAGTATAGTAATTGTCGTTCTATCGACCATATAAGCATAATATGGCGACTAATATGATTTAGATTGATAATAATAAGAGTAATAAGTATAGTAATTGTCGTTCTATCGATCATATAAGCATAATATGGCTAATAATATGAGTTAGACTGATAATAATAAGACTAATAAGTATAGTAATTGTCGTTCTATCGATCATATATGCATAATGTGGCTAATAATATGAGTTAGATTGATAATAATAAGAGTAATAAGTATAGTAATTGTCGTTCTATCGATCATATCTGCATAATATGGTTAATAATATGAGTTAGATTAATAATAATAAGAATAATAAGTATAGTAATTGTCGTTCTATCGACCATGGAAGCATAATATGGCTAATAATACGAGTTAGATTGATAATAATAAGAGTAATAAGTATAGTAATTGTCGTTCTATCGATCATATCTGCACAATATGGTTAATAATATGAGTTAGATTAATAGTAATGAGTGTAATAAGTACAGTAATTGTCGTTCTATCGACCATATAAGCATAATATGGCGACTAATATGATTTAGATTGATAATAATAAGAGTAATAAGTATAGTAATTGTCGTTCTATCGATCATGTAAGCATAATATGGCTAATAATATGAGTTAGATTGATAATAATAAGACTAATAAGTATAGTAATTGTCGTTCTATCGATCATATATGCATAATGTGGCTAATAATATGAGTTAGGTTGATAATAATAAGAGTAATAAGTATTGTGATTGTCGTTCTATCGATCAAATTTGCATAATATGGCTAATAATATGAGTTAGATTGATAATAATAAGAATAATAAGTATAGTAATTGTCGTTCTATCGATCATATAAGCATAATATGTCTAATAATATGAGTTAGATTGATAATAATAACAGTAATAAGTATAGTAATTGTCGTTCTATCGATCATGGAAGCATAATATGGCTAATAATATGAGTTAGATTGATAGTAATAAGAGTAATAACTATAGTAATTGCCGTTCTATCGATCATATAAGCATAATATGGCGAATAATATGATTTAGATTGATAATAATAAGAGTAATAAGTATAGTAATTGTCGTTCTATCGATCATATAAGCATAATATCGCTAATAATATGAGTTAGCTTGATAATAATAAGAGTAATAAGTATAGTAATTGTCGTTCTATCGATCATATAAGCATAATATGGCTAATAATATGAGTTAGATTGATAATAATAAGAGTAATAAGTATAGTAATTGTCGTTCTATCGATCACATAAGCATAATATGGTTAATAATATTTATTAGATTAATAATAATATGAATAATAAGTATAGTAATTGTCGTTCTATCGACCATGGAAGCATAATATGGCTAATAATACGAGTTAGATTGATAATAATAAGAGTAATAAGTATAGTAATTGTCGTTCTATCGATCATATCTGCATAATATGGTTAATAATATATTAACCATATTAATCTAACTCATATGTTAGATTAATAATAATAAGAATAATAAGTATAGTAATTGTCGTTCTATCGACCATGGAAGCATAATATGGCTAATAATACGAGTTAGATTGATAATAATAAGAGTAATCAGTATAGTAATTGTCGTTCTATCGATCATATCTGCACAATATGGTTAATAATATGAGTTAGATTAAAAGTAATGAGTGTAATAAGTATAGTAATTGTCGCTCTATCGACCATATAAGCATAATATGGCGACTAATATGATTTAGATTGATAATAATAAGAGTAATAAGTATAGTAATTGTCGTTCTATCGATCATATAAGCATAATATGGCTAATAATATGAGTTAGATTGATAATAATAAGACTAATAAGTATAGTAATTGTCGTTCTATCGATCATATATGCATAATGTGGCTAATAATATGAGTTAGATTGATAATAATAAGAGTAATAAGTATAGTAATTGTCGTTCTATCGATCATATCTGCACAATATGGTTAATAATATGAGTTAGATTAATAGTAATGAGTGTAATAAGTATAGTAATTGTCGTTCTATCGACCATATAAGCATAATATGTCTAATAATATGAGTTAGATTGATAATAATAACAGTAATAAGTATAGTAATTGTCGTTCTATCGATCATGGAAGCATAATATGGCTAATAATATGAGTTAGATTGATAGTAATAAGAGTAATAACTAGAGTAATTGCCGTTCTATCGATCATATAAGCATAATATGGCGAATAATATGATTTAGATTGATAATAATAAGAGTAATAAGTATAGTAATTGTCGTTCTATCGATCATATAAGCATAATATCGCTAATAATATGAGTTAGCTTGATAATAATAAGAGTAATAAGTATAGTAATTGTCGTTCTATCGATCATATAAGCATAATATGGCTAATAATATGAGTTAGATTGATAATAACAAGAGTAATAAGTATAGTAATTGTCGTTCTATCGATCACATAAGCATAATATGGTTAATAATATTTATTAGATTAATAATAATATGAATAATAAGTATAGTAATTGTCGTTCTATCGACCATGGAAGCATAATATGGCTAATAATACGAGTTAGATTGATAATAATAAGAGTAATAAGTATAGTAATTGTCGTTCTATCGATCATATCTGCATAATATGGTTAATAATATATTAACCATATTAATCTAACTCATATGTTAGATTAATAATAATAAGAATAATAAGTATAGTAATTGTCGTTCTATCGACCATGGAAGCATAATATGGCTAATAATACGAGTTAGATTGATAATAATAAGAGTAATAAGTATAGTAATTGTCGTTCTATCGATCATATCTGCACAATATGGTTAATAATATGAGTTAGATTAATAGTAATGAGTGTAATAAGTATAGTAATTGTCGTTCTATCGACCATATAAGCCTAATATGGCGACTAATATGATTTAGATTGATAATAATAAGAGTAATAAGTATAGTAATTGTCGTTCTATCGATCATATAAGCATAATATGGCTAATAATATGAGTTAGATTGATAATAATAAGGGTAATAAGTATAGTAATTGCCGTTCTATCGATCATATCAGCATAATAAGGCTAATAATATGAGTTAGATTGATAATAATAAGAGTAATAAGTATAGTAATTGTCGGTCTATCGATCATATCTGCACAATATGGTTAATAATATGAGTTAGATTAATAGCAATGAGTGTAATAGGTATAGTAATTGTCGTTCTATCGATCATATAAGAATAGTATGGCGAATAATATGATTTAGATTGATAATAATAAGAGTAATAAGTATAGTAATTGTCGTTCTATCGATCATATAAGCATAATATGGCTAATAATATGAGTTAGATTGATAATAATGAGAGTAATAAGTATAGTAATTGTCGTTCTATCGATCATATAAGCATAATATCGCTAATAATATGAGTTAGATTGATAACAATAAGAGTAATAAGTATAGTAATTGCCGTTCTATCGATCATATATGCATAATGTGGCTAATAATATGAGTTAGATTGATAATAATAAGAGTAATAGGTATAGTAATTGTCGTTCTATCGATCATATCTGCTAAATATGGTTAATAATATGAGTTAGGTTAGTAGTAATGAGTGTAATAAGTACAGTAATTGTCGTTCTATCGATCATATAAGCATAATATGGCTAATAATATGAGTTAGATTGATAATAATAAGAGTAATAACTATAGTAATTGCCGTTCTATCGATCATATAAGCATAATATGGCGAATAATATGATTTAGATTGATAATAGTAAGAGTAATAAGTATAGTAATTGTCGTTCTATCGATCATATAAGCATAATATCGCTAATAATATGAGTTAGCTTGATAATAATAAGAGTAATAAGTATAGTAATTGTCGTTCTATCGATCATATAAGCATAATATGGCTAATAATATGAGTTAGATTGATAATAATAAGAGTAATAAGTATAGTAATTGTCGTTCTATCGATCACATAAGCATAATATGGTTAATAATATTTATTAGATTAATAATAATATGAATAATAAGTATAGTAATTGTCGTTCTATCGACCATGGAAGCATAATAGGCTAATAATACGAGTTAGATTGGTAATAATAAGAGTAATAAGTATAGTAATTGCCGTTCTATCGACCATATAAGCATAATATGGCGAATAATATGATTTAGATTGATAATAATATGAGTAATAAGTATAGTAGTTGTCGTTCTATCGATCATATCTGCATAATATGGTTAATAATATGAGTTAGATTAATAATAATAAGAATAATCAGTATAGTAATTGTCGTTCTATCGACCATGGAAGCATAATATGGCTAATAATACGAGTTAGATTGATAATAATAAGAGTAATAAGTATAGTAATTGTCGTTCTATCGATCATATCTGCACAATATGGTTAATAATATGAGTTAGATTAATAGTAATGAGTGTAATAAGTATAGTAATTGTCGTTCTATCGACCATATAAGCATAATATGGCGACTAATATGATTTAGATTGATAATAATAAGAGTAATAAGTATAGTAATTGTCGTTCTATCGATCATATAAGCATAATATGGCTAATAATATGGGTTAGATTGATAATAATAAGAATAATAAGTATAGTAATTGTCGTTCTATCGATCATATAAGCATAATATGGCTAATAATATGAGTTAGATTGATAATAATAAGAGTAATAAGTATAGTAATTGTCGTTCTAACGATCATATCTGCACAATATGGTTAATAATATGAGTTAGATTAATAGTAATGAGTGTAATAAGTATAGTAATTGTCGTTCTATCGATCATATAAGCATAATATGTCTAATAATATGAGTTAGATTGATAATAATAACAGTAATAAGTATGGTAATTGTCGTTCTATCGATCATGGAAGCATAATATGGCTAATAATATGAGTTAGATTGATAGTAATAAGAGTAATAACTATAGTAATTGCCGTTCTATCGATCATATAAGCATAATATGGCGAATAATATGATTTAGATTGATAATAATAAGAGTAATAAGTATAGTAATTGTCGTTCTATCGATCATATAAGCATAATATCGCTAATAATATGAGTTAGCTTGATAATAATAAGAGTAATAAGTATAGTAATTGTCGTTCTATCGATCATATAAGCATAATATGGCTAATAATATGAGTTAGATTGATAATAATAAGAGTAATAAGTATAGTAATTGTCGTTCTATCGATCACATAAGCATAATATGGTTAATAATATTTATTAGATTAATAATAATATGAATAATAAGTATAGTAATTGTCGTTCTATCGACCATGGAAGCATAATATGGCTAATAATACGAGTTAGATTGATAATAATAAGAGTAATAAGTATAGTAATTGTCGTTCTATCGATCATATATGCATAATATGGTTAATAATATATTAACCATATTAATCTAACTCATATGTTAGATTAATAATAATAAGAATAATAAGTATAGTAATTGTCGTTCTATCGACCATGGAAGCATAATATGGCTAATAATACGAGTTAGATTGATAATAATAAGAGTAATAAGTATAGTAATTGTCGTTCTATCGATCATATCTGCACAATATGGTTAATAATATGAGTTAGATTAATAGTAATGAGTGTAATAAGTATAGTAATTGTCGTTCTATCGACCATATAAGCATAATATGGCGACTAATATGATTTAGATTGATAATAATAAGAGTAATAAGTATAGTAATTGTCGTTCTATCGATCTTATAAGCATAATATGGCTAATAATATGAGTTAGATTGATAATAATAAGACTAATAAGTATAGTAATTGTCGTTCTATCGATCATATATGCATAATGTGGCTAATAATATGAGTTAGATTGATAATAATAAGAGTAATAAGTATAGTAATTGTCGTTCTATCGATCATATCTGCACAATATGGTTAATAATATGAGTTAGATTAATAGTAATGAGTGTAATAAGTATAGTAATTGTCGTTCTATCGATCATATAAGCATAATATGTCTAATAATATGAGTTAGATTGATAATAATAACAGTAATAAGTATAGTAATTGTCGTTCTATCGATCATGGAAGCATAATATGGCTAATAATATGAGTTAGATTGATAGTAATAAGAGTAATAACTATAGTAATTGCCGTTCTATCGATCATATAAGCATAATATGGCGAATAATATGATTTAGATTGATAATAATAAGAGTAATAAGTATAGTAATTGTCGTTCTATCGATCATGGAAGCATAATATGGCTAATAATATGAGTTAGATTGATAGTAATAAGAGTAATAACTAGAGTAATTGCCGTTCTATCGATCATATAAGCATAATATGGCGAATAATATGATTTAGATTGATAATAATAAGAGTAATAAGTATAGTAATTGTCGTTCTATCGATCATATAAGCATAATATCGCTAATAATATGAGTTAGCTTGATAATAATAAGAGTAATAAGTATAGTAATTGTCGTTCTATCGATCATATAAGCATAATATGGCTAATAATATGAGTTAGATTGATAATAACAAGAGTAATAAGTATAGTAATTGTCGTTCTATCGATCACATAAGCATAATATGGTTAATAATATTTATTAGATTAATAATAATATGAATAATAAGTATAGTAATTGTCGTTCTATCGACCATGGAAGCATAATATGGCTAATAATACGAGTTAGATTGATAATAATAAGAGTAATAAGTATAGTAATTGTCGTTCTATCGATCATATCTGCATAATATGGTTAATAATATATTAACCATATTAATCTAACTCATATGTTAGATTAATAATAATAAGAATAATAAGTATAGTAATTGTCGTTCTATCGACCATGGAAGCATAATATGGCTAATAATACGAGTTAGATTGATAATAATAAGAGTAATAAGTATAGTAATTGTCGTTCTATCGATCATATCTGCACAATATGGTTAATAATATGAGTTAGATTAATAGTAATGAGTGTAATAAGTATAGTAATTGTCGTTCTATCGATCATATAAGCATAATATGTCTAATAATATGAGTTAGATTGATAATAATAACAGTAATAAGTATGGTAATTGTCGTTCTATCGATCATGGAAGCATAATATGGCTAATAATATGAGTTAGATTGATAGTAATAAGAGTAATAACTATAGTAATTGCCGTTCTATCGATCATATAAGCATAATATGGCGAATAATATGATTTAGATTGATAATAATAAGAGTAATAAGTATAGTAATTGTCGTTCTATCGATCATATAAGCATAATATCGCTAATAATATGAGTTAGCTTGATAATAATAAGAGTAATAAGTATAGTAATTGTCGTTCTATCGATCATATAAGCATAATATGGCTAATAATATGAGTTAGATTGATAATAATAAGAGTAATAAGTATAGTAATTGTCGTTCTATCGATCACATAAGCATAATATGGTTAATAATATTTATTAGATTAATAATAATATGAATAATAAGTATAGTAATTGTCGTTCTACCGACCATGGAAGCATAATATGGCTAATAATACGAGTTAGAATGATAATAATAAGAGTAATAAGTATAGTAATTGTCGTTCTATCGGTCATATCTGCATAATATGGTTAATAATATATTAACCATATTAATCTAACTCATATGTTAGATTAATAATAATAAGAATAATAAGTATAGTAATTGTCGTTCTATCGACCATGGAAGCATAATATGGCTAATAATACGTGTTAGATTGATAATAATAAGAGTAATAAGTATAGTAATTGTCGTTCTATCGATCATATCTGCACAATATGGTTAATAATATGAGTTAGATTAATAGTAATGAGTGTAATAAGTATAGTAATTGTCGTTCTATCGACCATATAAGCATAATATGGCGACTAATATGATTTAGATTGATAATAATAAGAGTAATAAGTATAGTAATTGTCGTTCTATCGATCATATAAGCATAATATGGCTAATAATATGAGTTAGATTGATAATAATAAGACTAATAAGTATAGTAATTGTCGTTCTATCGATCATATATGCATAATGTGGCTAATAATATGAGTTAGATTGATAATAATAAGAGTAATAAGTATAGTAATTGTCGTTCTATCGATCATATCTGCACAATATGGTTAATAATATGAGTTAGATTAATAGTAATGAGTGTAATAAGTATAGTAATTGTCGTTCTATCGATCATATAAGCATAATATGTCTAATAATATGAGTTAGATTGATAATAATAACAGTAATAAGTATAGTAATTGTCGTTCTATCGATCATATAAGCATAATATGGCTAATAATATGAGTTAGATTGATAATAATGAGAGTAATAAGTATAGTAATTGTCGTTCTATCGATCATATAAGCATAATATCGCTAATAATATGAGTTAGATTGATAACAATAAGAGTAATAAGTATAGTAATTGCCGTTCTATCGATCATATATGCATAATGTGGCTAATAATATGAGTTAGATTGATAATAATAAGAGTAATAGGTATAGTAATTGTCGTTCTATCGATCATATCTGCTAAATATGGTTAATAATATGAGTTAGGTTAGTAGTAATGAGTGTAATAAGTACAGTAATTGTCGTTCTATCGATCATATAAGCATAATATGGCTAATAATATGAGTTAGATTGATAATAATAAGAGTAATAACTATAGTAATTGCCGTTCTATCGATCATATAAGCATAATATGGCGAATAATATGATTTAGATTGATAATAGTAAGAGTAATAAGTATAGTAATTGTCGTTCTATCGATCATATAAGCATAATATCGCTAATAATATGAGTTAGCTTGATAATAATAAGAGTAATAAGTATAGTAATTGTCGTTCTATCGATCATATAAGCATAATATGGCTAATAATATGAGTTAGATTGATAATAATAACAGTAATAAGTATAGTAATTGTCGTTCTATCGATCACATAAGCATAATATGGTTAATAATATTTATTAGATTAATAATAATATGAATAATAAGTATAGTAATTGTCGTTCTATCGAACATGGAAGCATAATAGGCTAATAATACGAGTTAGATTGGTAATAATAAGAGTAATAAGTATAGTAATTGCCGTTCTATCGACCATATAAGCATAATATGGCGAATAATATGATTTAGATTGATAATAATATGAGTAATAAGTATAGTAGTTGTCGTTCTATCGATCATATCTTCATAATATGGTTAATAATATGAGTTAGATTAATAATAATAAGAATAATCAGTATAGTAATTGTCGTTCTATCGACCATGGAAGCATAATATGGCTAATAATACGAGTTAGATTGATAATAATAAGAGTAATAAGTATAGTAATTGTCGTTCTATCGATCATATCTGCACAATATGGTTAATAATATGAGTTAGATTAATAGTAATGAGTGTAATAAGTATAGTAATTGTCGTTCTATCGACCATATAAGCATAATATGGCGACTAATATGATTTAGATTGATAATAATAAGAGTAATAAGTATAGTAATTGTCGTTCTATCGATCATATAAGCATAATATGGCTAATAATATGAGTTAGATTGATAATAATAAGACTAATAAGTATAGTAATTGTCGTTCTATCGATCATATATGCATAATGTGGCTAATAATATGAGTTAGGTTGATAATAATAACAGTAATAAGTATTGTGATTGTCGTTCTATCGATCAAATTTGCATAATATGGCTAATAATATGGGTTAGATTGATAATAATAAGAATAATAAGTATAGTAATTGTCGTTCTATCGATCATATAAGCATAATATGGCTAATAATATGAGTTAGATTGATAATAATAAGAGTAATAAGTATAGTAATTGTCGTTCTAACGATCATATCTGCACAATATGGTTAATAATATGAGTTAGATTAATAGTAATGAGTGTAATAAGTATAGTAATTGTCGTTCTATCGATCATATAAGCATAATATGTCTAATAATATGAGTTAGATTGATAATAATAACAGTAATAAGTATGGTAATTGTCGTTCTATCGATCATGGAAGCATAATATGGCTAATAATATGAGTTAGATTGATAGTAATAAGAGTAATAACTATAGTAATTGCCGTTCTATCGATCATATAAGCATAATATGGCGAATAATATGGTTTAGATTGATAATAATAAGAGTAATAAGTATAGTAATTGTCGTTCTATCGATCATATAAGCATAATATCGCTAATAATATGAGTTAGCTTGATAATAATAAGAGTAATAAGTATAGTAATTGTCGTTCTATCGATCATATAAGCATAATATGGCTTATAATATGAGTTAGATTGATAATAATAAGAGTAATAAGTATAGTAATTGTCGTTCTATCGATCACATAAGCATAATATGGTTAATAATATTTATTAGATTAATAATAATATGAATAATAAGTATAGTAATTGTCGTTCTATCGACCATGGAAGCATAATATGGCTAATAATACGAGTTAGATTGATAATAATAAGAGTAATAAGTATAGTAATTGTCGTTCTATCGATCATATCTGCATAATATGGTTAATAATATATTAACCATATTAATCTAACTCATATGTTAGATTAATAATAATAAGTATAATAAGTATAGTAATTGTCGTTCTATCGACCATGGAAGCATAATATGGCTAATAATACGTGTTAGATTGATAATAATAAGAGTAATAAGTATAGTAATTGTCGTTCTATCGATCATATCTGCACAATATGGTTAATAATATGAGTTAGATTAATAGTAATGAGTGTAATAAGTATAGTAATTGTCGTTCTATCGACCATATAAGCATAATATGGCGACTAATATGATTTAGATTGATAATAATAAGAGTAATAAGTATAGTAATTGTCGTTCTATCGATCATATAAGCATAATATGGCTAATAATATGAGTTAGATTGATAATAATAAGACTAATAAGTATAGTAATTGTCGTTCGATCGATCATATAAGCATAATATGGCTAATAATATCAGTTAGATTGATAATAATAACAGTAATAAGTATAGTAATTGTCGTTCTATCGATCATGGAAGCATAATATGGCTAATAATATGAGTTAGATTGATAATAATAAGGGTAATAAGTATAGTAATTGCCGTTCTATCGATCATATAAGCATAATAAGGCTAATAATATGAGTTAGATTGATAATAATAAGAGTAATAACTATAGTAATTGCCGTTCTATCGATCATATAAGCATAATATGGCGAATAATATGATTTAGATTGATAATAATAAGAGTAATAAGTATAGTAATTGTCGTTCTATCGATCATATAAGCATAATATCGCTAATAATATGAGTTAGCTTGATAATAATAAGAGTAATAAGTATAGTAATTGTCGTTCTATCGATCATATAAGCATAATATGGCTAATAATATGAGTTAGATTGATAATAATAAGAGTAATAAGTATAGTAATTGTCGTTCTATCGATCACATAAGCATAATATGGTTAATAATATTTATTAGATTAATAATAATATGAATAATAAGTATAGTAATTGTCGTTCTATCGACCATGGAAGCATAATAGGCTAATAATACGAGTTAGATTGGTAATAATAAGAGTAATAAGTATAGTAATTGCCGTTCTATCGACCATATAAGCATAATATGGCGAATAATATGATTTAGATTGATAATAATATGAGTAATAAGTATAGTAGTTGTCGTTCTATCGATCATATCTGCATAATATGGTTAATAATATGAGTTAGATTAATAATAATAAGAATAATAAGTATAGTAATTGTCGTTCTATCGACCATGGAAGCATAATATGGCTAATAATACGAGTTAGATTGATAATAATAAGAGTAATAAGTATAGTAATTGTCGTTCTATCGATCATATCTGCACAATATGGTTAATAATATGAGTTAGATTAATAGTAATGAGTGTAATACGTATAGTAATTGTCGTTCTATCGACCATATAAGCATAATATGGCGACTAATATGATTTAGATTGATAATAATAAGAGTAATAAGTATAGTAATTGTCGTTCTATCGATCATATAAGCATAATATGGCTAATAATATGAGTTAGATTGATAATAATAAGACTAATAAGTATAGTAATTGTCGTTCTATCGATCATATATGCATAATGTGGCTAATAATATGAGTTAGATTGATAATAATAAGAGTAATAAGTATAGTAATTGTCGTTCTATCGATCATATCTGCATAATATGGTTAATAATATGAGTTAGATTAATAATAATAAGACTAATAAGTATAGTAATTGTCGTTCTATCGATCATATATGCATAATGTGGCTAATAATATGAGTTAGATTGATAATAATAAGAGTAATAAGTATAGTAATTGTCGTTCTATCGATCATATCTGCACAATATGGTTAATAATATGAGTTAGATTAATAGTAATGAGTGTAATAAGTATAGTAATTGTCGTTCTATCGATCATATAAGCATAATATGTCTAATAATATGAGTTAGATTGATAATAATAACAGTAATAAGTATAGTAATTGTCGTTCTATCGATCATGGAAGCATAATATGGCTAATAATATGAGTTAGATTGATAGTAATAAGAGTAATAAGTATAGTAATTGTCGTTCTATCGATCATATAAGCATAATATGGCTAATAATATGAGTTAGATTGATAATAATAAGAGTAATAAGTATAGTAATTGTCGTTCTATCGATCACATAAGCATAATATGGTTAATAATATTTATTAGATTAATAATAATATGAATAATAAGTATAGTAATTGTCGTTCTATCGACCATGGAAGCATAATATGGCTAATAATACGAGTTAGATTGATAATAATAAGAGTAATAAGTATAGTAATTGTCGTTCTATCGATCATATCTGCACAATATGGTTAATAATATGAGTTAGATTAATAGTAATGAGTGTAATAAGTATAGTAATTGTCGTTCTATCGACCATGGAAGCATAATATGGCTAACAATACGAGTTAGATTGGTAATAATAAGAGTAATAAGTATAGTAATTGCCGTTCTATCGACCATATAAGCATAATATGGCGAATAATATGATTTAGATTGATAATAATATGAGTAATAAGTATAGTAATTGTCGTTCTATCGATCACATAAGCATAATATGGTTAATAATATTTATTAGATTAATAATAATATGAATAATAAGTATAGTAATTGTCGTTCTATCGACCATGGAAGCATAATATGGCTAATAATACGAGTTAGATTGATAATAGTAAGAGTAATAAGTATAGTAATTGTCGTTCTATCGATCATATCTGCATAATATGGTTAATAATATATTAACCATATTAATCTAACTCATATGTTAGATTAATAATAATAAGAATAATAAGTATAGTAATTGTCGTTCTATCGACCATGGAAGCATAATATGGCTAATAATACGAGTTAGATTGATAATAATAAGAGTAATAAGTATAGTAATTGTCGTTCTATCGATCATATCTGCACAATATGGTTAATAATATGAGTTAGATTAATAGTAATGAGTGTAATAAGTATAGTAATTGTCGTTCTATCGACCATATAAGCATAATATGGCGACTAATATGATTTAGATTGATAATAATAAGAGTAATAAGTATAGTAATTGTCGTTCTATCGATCATATAAGCATAATATGGGCTAACAATATGAGTTAGATTGATAATAATAAGACTAATAAGTATAGTAATTGTCGTTCTATCGGTCATATATGCATAATGTGGCTAATAATATGAGTTAGATTGATAATAATAAGAGTAATACGTATAGTAATAGTCGTTCTATCGATCATATCTGCACAATATGGTTAATAATATGAGTTAGATTAATAGTAATGAGTGTAATAAGTATAGTAATTGTCGTTCTATCGATCATATAAGCATAATATGTCTAATAATATGAGTTAGATTGATAATAATAACAGTAATAAGTATAGTAATTGTCGTTCTATCGATCATGGAAGCATAATATGGCTAATAATATGAGTTAGATTGATAGTAATAAGAGTAATAACTATAGTAATTGCCGTTCTATCGATCATATAAGCATAATATGGCGAATAATATGATTTAGATTGATAATAATAAGAGTAATAAGTATAGTAATTGTCGTTCTATCGATCATATAAGCATAATATCGCTAATAATATGAGTTAGCTTGATAATAATAAGAGTAATAAGTATAGTAATTGTCGTTCTATCGATCATATAAGCATAATATGGCTAATAATACGAGTTAGATTGATAATAATAAGAGTAATAAGTATAGTAATTGTCGTTCTATCGATCATATTTGCACAATATGGTTAATAATATGAGTTAGATTAATAGTAATGAGTGTAATAAGTATAGTAATTGTCGTTCTCTCGATCATATAAGCATAATATGTCTAATAATATGAGTTAGATTGATAATAATAACAGTAATAAGTATAGTAATTGTCGTTCTATCGATCATATAAGAATAATATGGCGAATAATATGATTTAGATTGATAATAATAAGAGTAATAAGTATAGTAATTGCCGTTCTATCGATCATATCTGCACAATATGGTTAATAATATGAGTTAGATTAATAGTAATGAGTGTAATAAGTATAGTAATTGTCGTTCTATCGATCATATAAGAATAATATGGCGAATAATATGATTTAGATTGATAATAATAAGAGTAATAAGTATAGTAATTGTCGTTCTATCGATCATATAAGCATAATATGCCTAATAATATGAGTTAGCTTGATAATAATAAGAGTAATAAGTATAGTAATTGTCGTTCTATCGATCATTTAAGCATAATATGGCTAATAATATGAGTTAGATTGATAATAATAAGAGTAATAAGTATAGTAATTGTCGTTCTATCGATCATTTAAGCATAATATGGCTAATAATATGAGTTAGATTGATAATAGTGAGTGTAATAAGTATAGTATTTGTCGTTCTATCGATCATATAAGCATAATATGGCTAATAATATGAGTTAGATCGATAATGATAAGAGCAATAAGTACAGTAATTGTCGTTCTATCGATCATTTAAGCATAATATGGCTAATAATATGAGTTAGATTGATAATAATAAGAATAATAAGTATAGTAATTGTCGTTCTATCGATCATATAAGCATAATATGGCTAATAATATGTGTTAGGTTGATAATAGTGAGTGTAATAAGTATAGTAATTGTCGTTCTATCGATCATATTAGCATAATATGTTTAGTAATATGAGTTAGATTGATAAAAATAAGAGTAATATGTATAGTAATAGTAGTTCTATCGATCATATCTGCGTAATATGGTTAAAAATATGAGTTAGAATGATAAAAATAAGAGTAATAAGTATAGTAATTGTCGTTCTATCGATCATATCTGCGTAATATGGTTAATAATATGAGTTAGATTGATAATAGTGAGTGTAGTAAGTATAGTGAATGTCGTTCTATCGATCATATCAGCATAATATGGGTAATAATATGAGTTAGATTGATAATATTGAGTGTAATAAATATAGTAATTGTCGTTCTATCAATCACAATAGCATAATATGGTTAATAATATGAGTTAGATTGATAATAATAAGAGTAATAAGTATAGTATTTGTCGTTCTATCGATCATATAAGCATAATATGGCTAATAATATGAATTAGATCGATAATGATAAGAGTAATAAGTACAGTAATTGTCGTTCTGTCGATCATATAAGCATAATATGGCTAATTATATGAGTTAGATTGATAATAATAACAGTAATAAGTATAGTAATTGTCGTTCTATCGATAATATAAGCATAATATGGTTAATAATATGAGTTAGGTTGATAATAATAAGAGTAATAAGTATTGTGATTGTCGTTCTATCGATCAAATTTGCATAATATGGCTAATAATATGAGTTAGATTGATAATAATAAGAATAATAAGTATAGTAATTGTCGTTCTATCGATCATATAAGCATAATATGGCTAATAATATGAGTTAGGTTGATAATAGTAAGAGTAATAAGTATAGTAATTGTCGTTCTATCGATCATATCTGCACAATATGGTTAATAATATGAGTTAGATTAATAGTAATGAGTGTAATAAGTATAGTAATTGTCGTTCTATCGACCATATAAGCATAATATGGCGACTAATATGATTTAGATTGATAATAATAAGAGTAATAAGTATAGTAATTGTCGTTCTATCGATCATATAAGCATAATATGGCTAATAATATGAGTTAGATTGATAATAATAAGACTAATAAGTATAGTAATTGTCGTTCTATCGATCATATATGCATAATGTGGCTAATAATATGAGTTAGATTGATAATAATAAGAGTAATAAGTATAGTAATTGTCGTTCTATCGATCATATCTGCACAATATGGTTAATAATATGAGTTAGATTAATAGTAATGAGTGTAATAAGTATAGTAATTGTCGTTCTATCGATCATATAAGCATAATATGTCTAATAATATGAGTTAGATTGATAATAATAACAGTAATAAGTATAGTAATTGTCGTTCTATCGATCATGGAAGCGTAATATGGCTAATAATATGAGTTAGATTGATAGTAATAAGAGTAATAACTATAGTAA
This sequence comes from Megachile rotundata, assembly GCF_050947335.1. Lineage (NCBI taxonomy): Eukaryota > Metazoa > Arthropoda > Insecta > Hymenoptera > Megachilidae > Megachile > Megachile rotundata. The sequence continues at coordinate 49,875 of NW_027473399.1, forward strand.
TTGCCGTTCTATCGATCATATAAGCATAATATGGTTAATAATATTTATTAGATTAATAATAATATGAATAATAAGTATAGTAATTGTCGTTCTATCGACCATGGAAGCATAATATGGCTAATAATACGAGTTAGATTGATAATAATAAGAGTAATAAGTATAGTAATTTTCGTTCTATCGATCATATAAGCATAATATGGCTAATAATATGAATTAGATTGATAATAATAAGAGTAATAAGTATAGTAATTGCCGTTCTATCGATCACATAAGCATAATATGGCGAATAATATGATTTAGATTGATAATAATAAGAGTAATAAGTACAGTAATTGTCGTTCTAGCGACCATGGAATCATAATATGGCTAATAATATGAGTTAGATTGATAATAATAAGAGTAATAAGTATAGTAATTGCCGTTCTATCGATCACATAAGCATAATATGGCGAATAATATGATTTAGATTGATAATAATATGAGTAATAAGTATAGTAGTTGTCGTTCTATCGATCATATCTGCATAATATGGTTAATAATATGAGTTAGATTAATAATAATAAGAATAATAAGTACAGTAATTGTCGTTCTATCGACCATGGAAGCATAATATGGCTAATAATACGAGTTAGATTGATAATAATAAGAGTAATAAGTATAGTAATTGTCGTTCTATCGATCATATCTGCACAATATGGTTAATAATATGAGTTAGATTAAGAGTAATGAGTGTAATAAGTATAGTAATTGTCGTTCTCTCGATCATATAAGCATAATATGTCTAATAATATGAGTTAGATTGATAATACTAAGAGTAGTGAGTATAGTAATTCTCGTTCTATCGAACATAGAAGCATAATATGGCTAATAATATGAGTTAGATTGATAATAATAAGAGTAATAAGTATAGTAATTGTCGTTCTATCGATCATTTAAGCATAATATGGCTAATAATATGAGTTAGATTGATAATACTAAGAGAAGTGAGTATAGTAATTCTCGTTCTATCGATCATATAAGCATAATATGGCTAATAATATGAGTTAGATTGATAATAGTAAGAGTAATAAGTATAGTAATTGTCGTTCTATCGATCATATAAGCATAATATGGCTAATAATATGAGTTAGATTGATAATAATAAGAGTAATAAGTATAGTAATTGTCGTTCTATCGATCATTTAAGCATAATATGGCTAATAATATGAGTTAGATTGATAATAATAAGAGTAATAAGTATAGTAATTGTCGTTCTATCGATCATATAAGCATAATATGGCTAATAATATGAGTTAGATTGATAATAATAAGAGTAATAAGTATAGTAATTGTCGTTCTATCGATCATATAAGCATAATATGGCTAATAATATGAGTTAGATCGATAATGATAAGAGTAATAAGTACAGTAATTGTCGTTCTATCGATCATATAAGCATAATATGGCTAATAATATGAGTTAGATTGATAATAATAAGAGTAGTGAGTATAGTAATTGTCGTTCTATCGATCATATAAGCATAATATGGCTAATAGTATGAGTTAGATTGATAATAATAAGAGTAATAAGTATAGTAATTGTCGTTCTATCGATCATTTAAGCATAATATGGCTAATAATATGAGTTAGATCGATAATGATAAGAGTAATAAGTACAGTAATTGTCGTTCTATCGATCATATAAGCATAATATGGCTAATAATATGAGTTAGATTGATAATAATAAGAGTAGTGAGTATAGTAATTGTCGTTCTATCGATCATATAAGCATAATATGGCTAATAGTATGAGTTAGATTGATAATAATAAGAGTAATAAGTATAGTAATTGTCGTTCTATCGATCATTTAAGCATAATATGGCTAATAATATGAGTTAGATTTATAATAATAAGAGCAATAAGTATAGTAATTGTCGTTCTATCGATCATATAAGCATAATATGGCTAATAATATGACTTAGATTGATAATGATAAGAGTAATAAGTACAGTAATTGTCGTTCTGTCGTTCATATAAGCATAATATGGCTAATAATATGAGTTAGATTGATAATAATAACAGTAATAAGTATAGTAATTGTCGTTATATCGATAATATAAGCATAATATGGCTAATAATATGAGTTAGGTTGATAATAATAAGAGTAATAAGTATAGTGATTGTCGTTCTATCAATCAAATTTGCATAATATGGTTAATAATATGAGTTAGATTGATAACAGTGAGTGCAATAAGTATAGTAATTGTCGTTCTATCGATCATTTAAGCATAATATGGCTAATAATATGAGTTAGATTGATAATAATAAGAGTAATAAGTATAGTAATTGTCGTTCTATCGATCATATAAGCATAATACGGCTAATAATATGACTTAGATTGATAATGATAAGAGTAATAAGTACAGTAATTGTCGTTCTGTCGTTCATATAAGCATAATATGGCTAATAATATGAGTTAGGTTGATAATAATAAGAGTAATAAGTATAGTAATTGTCGTTATATCGATAATATAAGCATAATATGGCTAATAGTATGAGTTAGGTTGATAATAATAAGAGTAATAAGTATAGTGATTGTCGTTCTATCGATCAAATTTGCATAATATGGTTAATAATATGAGTTTTATTGATAACAGTGAGTGTAATAAGTATAGTAATTGTCGTTCTGTCGATCATATAAGCATAATATGGCTAATAATATGCGTTAGATTGATAATATTAACAGTAATAAGTATAGTAATTGTCGTTCTATCGATAATATAAGCATAATATGCCTAATAATATGAGTTAGGTTGATAATAATAAGAGTAATAAGTATAGTGATTGTCGTTCTATCGATCATATAAGCATAATATGGGTAATAACATGAGTTGGATTGATAATAATAAGCGTAATGAGTATAGTAATTGTAGTTCTATCGATCATATTAGCATAATATGGTTAATAATATGAGTCAGATTGATAATAATAAGAGTAATAAGTATAGTATTTGTCGTTCTATCGATCATATAAGCATAATATGGCTAATAATATGAGTTAGATTGATGATAATAAGAGTAATAAGTATAGTAATTGTCGTTCTATCGATCATATAAGCATAATATGGCTAATAATATCAGTTAGATTAATAATAATAAGAGTAATGAGTATAGTAATTGTAGTTCTATCGATCATATCTGCATAATATGGTTAATCATATGAGTTAGATTCATAATAATAAGAGTAATAAGTATAGTAATTGTCGTTCTATCGATCATATAAGCATAATATGGCTAATAATATGAGTTAGATTTATAATAATAAGAGTAATAAGTATAGTAATTGTTGTTCTATCGATCATTTAAGCATAATATGGCTAATAATATGAGTTAGGTTGATAATACTAAGAGTAATAAGTAGAGTGATTGTCGTTCTATCCAACAAATTTGCATAATACGGTTAATAATATGAGTTTTATTGATAACAGTGAGTGTAATAAGTATAGTAATTGTCGTTCTGACGATCATATAAGCATAATATGGCTAATAATATGCGTTAGATTGATAATATTAACAGTAATAAGTATAGTAATTGTCGTTCTATCGATAATATAAGCATAATATGGCTAATAATATGACTTAGATTGATAACGATTAGAGTGATAAGTACAGTAATTGTCGTTCTGTCGTTCATATAAGCATAATATGGCTAATAATATGAGTTAGATTGATAATAATAACAGTAATAAGTATAGTAATTGTCGTTATATCGATAATATAAGCATAATATGGCTAATAGTATGAGTTAGGTTGATAATAATAAGTGTAATAAGTATAGTGATTGTCGTTCTATCGATCATATAAGCATAATATGGCTAATAATATGAGTTAGGTTGATAATAATAAGAGTAATAAGTAGAGTGATTGTCGTTCTATCGATCAAATTTGCATGATATGGTTAATAATATGAGTTTTATTGATAACAGTGAGTGTAATAAGTATAGTAATTGTCGTTCTGTCGATCATATAAGCATAATATGGCTAATAATATGCGTTAGATTGATAATATTAACAGTAATAAGTATAGTAATTGTCGTTCTATCGATAATATAAGCATAATATGGCTAATAATATGAGTTAGGTTGATAATAATAAGAGTAATAAGTATAGTGATTGTCGTTCTATCGATCATATAAGCATAATATGGGTAATAACATGAGTTGGATTGATAATAATAAGAGTAATGAGTACAGTAATTGTAGTTCTATCGATCATATTAGCATAATATGGTTAATAATATGAGTTAGATTGATAATAATAAGAGTAATAAGTATAGTATTTGTCGTTCTATCGATCATATAAGCATAATATGGCTAATAATATGAGTTAGATTGATGATAATAAGAGTAATAAGTATAGTAATTGTCGTTCTATCGATCATATAAGCATAATATGGCTAATAATATCAGTTAGATTAATAATAATAAGAGTAATGAGTATAGTAATTGTAGTTCTATCGATCATATCTGCATAATATGGTTAATAATATGAGTTAGATTCATAATAATAAGAGTAATAAGTATAGTAATTGTCGTTCTATCGATCATATAAGCATAATATGGCTAATAATATGAGTTAGATTTATAATAATAAGAGCAATAAGTATAGTAATTGTTGTTCTATCGATCATTTAAGCATAATATGGCTAATAATATGAGTTAGGTTGATAATAATAAGAGTAATAAGTATAGTGATTGTCGTTCTATCGATCAAATTTGCATAATATGGTTAATAATATGAGTTAGATTGATAACAGTGAGTGTAATAAGTATAGTAATTGTCGTTCTATCGATAATATAAGCATAATATGGCTAATAATATGAGTTAGGTTGATAATAATAAGAGTAATAAGTATAGTGATTGTCGTTCTATCGATCATATAAGCATAATATGGCTAATAATATGAGTTAGGTTGATAATAATAAGAGTAATAAGTATAGTAATTGTCGTTCTATCGATCATATAAGCATAATACGGCTAATAATATGACTTAGATTGATAATAATAAGAGTAATAAGTATAGTAATTGTCGTTCTATCGATCATTTAAGCATAATATGGCTAATAATATGAGTTAGATTGATAATAATAAGAATAATAAGTATAGTAATTGTCGTTCTATCGATCATATAAGCATAATATGGCTAATAATATGTGTTAGGTTGATAATAATAAGAGTAATAGGTATAGTAAATGTCGTGCTATCCATCATGTATGCATAATATGGTTAATAATATGAGTTAGATTGATAATAGTGAGTGTAATAAGTATAGTAATTGTCGTTCTATCGATCATATTAGCATAATATGTTTAATAATATGAGTTAGATTGATAAAAATAAGAGTAATATGTATAGTAATTGTCGTTCTATCGATCATTTAAGCATAATATGGCTAATAATATGAGTTAGATTGATAATAATAAGAATAATAAGTATAGTAATTGTCGTTCTATCGATCATATAAGCATAATATGGCTAATAATATGTGTTAGGTTGATAATAATAAGAGTAATAGGTATAGTAAATGTCGTGCTATCGATCATGTCTGCATAATATGGTTAATAATATGAGTTAGATTGATAATAATAAGAATAATAAGTATAGTAATTGTCGTTCTATCGATCATATAAGCATAATATGGCTAATAATATGTGTTAGGTTGATAATAATAAGAGTAATAGGTATAGTAAATGTCGTGCTATCGATCATGTCTGCATAATATGGTTAATAATATGAGTTAGATTGATAATAATAAGAGTAATAAGTATAGTAATTGTCGTTCTATCGATCATATAAGCATAATACGGCTAATAATATGACTTAGATTTATAACGAAAAGAGTAATAAGTACAGTAATTCTCGTTCTGTCGTTCATATAAGCATAATATGGCTAATAATATGAGTTAGATTGATAATAATAACAGTAATAAGTATAGTAATTGTCGTTATATCGATAATATAAGCATAATATGGCTAATAGTATGAGTTAGGTTGATAATAATAAGAGTAATAAGTACAGTAATTGTCGTTCTATCGATCATATAAGCATAATATGGCTAATAATATGAGTTAGATTGATAATAATAAGAGTAGTTAGTATAGTAATTGTCGTTCTATCGATCATATAAGCATAATATGGCTAATAATATGAGTTAGATTTATAATATTAAGAGTAATAAGTATAGTAATTGTCGTTCTATCGATCATATAAGCATAATATGGCTAATAATATGACTTAGATTGATAATGATAAGAGTAATAAGTACAGTAATTGTCGTTCTGTCGTTCATATAAGCATAATATGGCTAATAATATGAGTTAGATTGATAATAATAACAGTAATAAGTATAGTAATTGTCGTTATATCGATAATATAAGCATAATATGGCTAATAATATGAGTTAGGTTGATAATAATAAGAGTAATAAGTATAGTGATTGTCGTTCTATCGATCATATAAGCATAATATGGCTAATAATATGAGTTAGGTTGATAATAATAAGAGTAATAAGTATAGTAATTGTCGTTCTATCGATCATATAAGCATAATACGGCTAATAATATGACTTAGATTGATAACGATAAGAGTAATAAGTACAGTAATTCTCGTTCTGTCGTTCATATAAGCATAATATGGCTAATAATATGAGTTAGATTGATAATAATAACAGTAATAGGTATAGTAATTGTCGTTATATCGATAATATAAGCATAATATGGCTAATAATATGAGTTAGGTTGATAATAATAAGAGTAATAAGTATAGTGATTGTCGTTCTATCGATCATATAAGCATAATATGGGTAATAACATGAGTTGGATCGATAATAATAAGAGTACTGAGTATAGTAATTGTAGTTCTATCGATCATATTAGCATAATATGGTTAATAATATGAGTTAGATTGATAATAATAAGAGTAATAAGTATAGTATTTGTCGTTCTATCGATCATATAAGCATAATATGGCTAATAATATGAGTTAGATTGATGATAATAAGAGTAATAAGTATAGTAATTGTCGTTCTATCGATCATATAAGCATAATATGGCTAATAATATCAGTTAGATTAATAATAATAAGAGTAATGAGTACAGTAATTGTAGTTCTATCGATCATATCTGCATAATATGGTTAATAATATGAGTTAGATTCATTATAATAAGAGTAATAAGTATAGTAATTGTCGTTCTATCGATCATATAAGCATAATATGGCTAATAATATGAGTTAGATTTATAATAATAAGAGCAATAAGTATAGTAATTGTTGTTCTATCGATCATTTAAGCATAATATGGCTAATAATATGAGTTAGGTTGATAATAATAAGAGTAATAAGTATAGTGATTGTCGTTCTATCGATCAAATTTGCATAATATGGTTAATAATATGAGTCAGATTGATAACAGTGAGTGTAATAAGTATAGTAATTGTCGTTCTATCGATCATTTAAGCATAATATGGCTAATAATATGAGTTAGATTGATAATAATAAGAGTAATAAGTATAGTAATTGTCGTTCTATCGATCATATAAGCATAATACGGCTAATAATATGACTTAGATTGATAATGATAAGAGTAATAAGTACAGTAATTGTCGTTCTGTCGTTCATATAAGCATAATATGGCTAATAATATGAGTTAGATTGATAATAATAACAGTAATAAGTATAGTAATTGTCGTTATATCGATAATATAAGCATAATATGGCTAATAGTATGAGTTAGGTTGATAATAATAAGAGTAATAAGTATAGTGATTGTCGTTCTATCGATCATATAAGCATAATATGGGTAATAACATGAGTTGGATCGATAATAATAAGAGTAATGAGTATAGTAATTGTAGTTCTATCGATCATATTAGCATAATATGGTTAATAATATGAGTTAGATTGATAATAATAAGAGTAATAAGTATAGTATTTGTCGTTCTATCGATCATATAAGCATAATATGGCTAATAATATGAGTTAGATTGATGATAATAAGAGTAATAAGTATAGTAATTGTCGTCCTATCGATCATATAAGCATAATATGGCTAATAATATCAGTTAGATTAATAATAATAAGAGTAATGAGTATAGTAATTGTAGTTCTATCGATCATATCTGCATAATATGGTTAATAATATGAGTTAGATTCATAATAATAAGAGTAATAAGTATAGTAATTGTCGTTCTATCGATCATATAAGCATAATATGGCTAATAATATGAGTTAGATTTATAATAATAAGAGTAATAAGTATAGTAATTGTTGTTCTATCGATCATTTAAGCATAATATGGCTAATAATATGAGTTAGGTTGATAATAATAAGAGTAATAAGTATAGTGATTGTCGTTCTATCGATCAAATTTGCATAATATGGTTAATAATATGAGTTAGATTGATAACAGTGAGTGTAATAAGTATAGTAATTGTCGTTCTATCGATCATTTAAGCATAATATGGCTAATAATATGAGTTAGATTGATAATAATAAGAGTAATAAGTATAGTAATTGTCGTTCTATCGATCATTTAAGCATAATATGGCTAATAATATGAGTTAGATTGATAATAATAACAGTAATAAGTATAGTAATTGTCGTTCTATCGATAATATAAGCATAATATGGCTAATAATATGAGTTAGATTGATAATACTAAGAGTAGTGAGTATAGAAATTCTCGTTCTATCGATCATATAAGCATAATATGGCTAATAATATGAGTTAGATTGATAATAATAAGAGTAATAAGTATAGTAATTGCCGTTCTATCGATCATATAAGCATAATATGGCTAATAATATGAGTTAGATTGATAATAATAAGAGTAATAAGTATAGTAATTGTCGTTCTATCGATCATTTAAGCATAATATGGCTAATAATATGAGTTAGATTGATAATAATAAGAGTAATAAGTATAGTAATTGTCGTTCTATCGATCATATAAGCATAATATGGCTAATAATATGACTTAGATTGATAATGATAAGAGTAATAAGTACAGTAATTGTCGTTCTGCCGTTCATATAAGCATAATATGGCTAATAATATGAGTTAGATTGATAATAATAACAGTAATAAGTATAGTAATTGTCGTTATATCGATAATATAAGCATAATATGGCTAATAATATGAGTTAGGTTGATAATAATAAGAGTAATAAGTATAGTGATTGTCGTTCTATCGATCATATAAGCATAATATGGGTAATAACATGAGTTGGATCGATAATAATAAGAGTACTGAGTATAGTAATTGTAGTTCTATCGATCATATTAGCATAATATGGTTAATAATATGAGTTAGATTGATAATAATAAGAGTAATAAGTATAGTATTTGTCGTTCTATCGATCATATAAGCATAATATGGCTAATAATATGAGTTAGATTGATGATAATAAGAGTAATAAGTATAGTAATTGTCGTTCTATCGATCATATAAGCATAATATGGCTAATAATATCAGTTAGATTAATAATAATAAGAGTAATGAGTATAGTAATTGTAGTTCTATCGATCATATCTGCATAATATGGTTAATAATATGAGTTAGATTCATAATAATAAGAGTAATAAGTATAGTAATTGTCGTTCTATCGATCATATAAGCATAATATGGCTAATAATATGAGTTAGATTTATAATAATAAGAGCAATAAGTATAGTAATTGTTGTTCTATCGATCATTTAAGCATAATATGGCTAATAATATGAGTTAGGTTGATAATAATAAGAGTAATAAGTATAGTGATTGTCGTTCTATCGATCAAATTTGCATAATATGGTTAATAATATGAGTCAGATTGATAACAGTGAGTGTAATAAGTATAGTAATTGTCGTTCTATCGATCATTTAAGCATAATATGGCTAATAATATGAGTTAGATTGATAATAATAAGAGTAATAAGTATAGTAATTGTCGTTCTATCGATCATATAAGCATAATACGGCTAATAATATGACTTAGATTGATAATGATAAGAGTAATAAGTACAGTAATTGTCGTTCTGTCGTTCATATAAGCATAATATGGCTAATAATATGAGTTAGATTGATAATAATAACAGTAATAAGTATAGTAATTGTCGTTATATCGATAATATAAGCATAATATGGCTAATAGTATGAGTTAGGTTGATAATAATAAGAGTAATAAGTATAGTGATTGTCGTTCTATCGATCATATAAGCATAATATGGGTAATAACATGAGTTGGATTGATAATAATAAGAGTAATGAGTATAGTAATTGTAGTTCTATCGATCATATTAGCATAATATGGTTAATAATATGAGTTAGATTGATAATAATAAGAGTAATAAGTATAGTATTTGTCGTTCTATCGATCATATAAGCATAATATGGCTAATAATATGAGTTAGATTGATGATAATAAGAGTAATAAGTATAGTAATTGTCGTCCTATCGATCATATAAGCATAATATGGCTAATAATATCAGTTAGATTAATAATAATAAGAGTAATGAGTATAGTAATTGTAGTTCTATCGATCATATCTGCATAATATGGTTAATAATATGAGTTAGATTCATAATAATAAGAGTAATAAGTATAGTAATTGTCGTTCTATCGATCATATAAGCATAATATGGCTAATAATATGAGTTAGATTTATAATAATAAGAGTAATAAGTATAGTAATTGTTGTTCTATCGATCATTTAAGCATAATATGGCTAATAATATGAGTTAGGTTGATAATAATAAGAGTAATAAGTATAGTGATTGTCGTTCTATCGATCAAATTTGCATAATATGGTTAATAATATGAGTTAGATTGATAACAGTGAGTGTAATAAGTATAGTAATTGTCGTTCTATCGATCATTTAAGCATAATATGGCTAATAATATGAGTTAGATTGATAATAATAAGAGTAATAAGTATAGTAATTGTCGTTCTATCGATCATTTAAGCATAATATGGCTAATAATATGAGTTAGATTGATAATAATAACAGTAATAAGTATAGTAATTGTCGTTCTATCGATAATATAAGCATAATATGGCTAATAATATGAGTTAGATTGATAATACTAAGAGTAGTGAGTATAGTAATTCTCGTTCTATCGATCATATAAGCATAATATGGCTAATAATATGAGTTAGATTGATAATAATAAGAGTAATAAGTATAGTAATTGCCGTTCTATCGATCATATAAGCATAATATGGCTAATAATATGAGTTAGATTGATAATAATAAGAGTAATAAGTATAGTAATTGTCGTTCTATCGATCATTTAAGCATAATATGGCTAATAATATGAGTTAGATTGATAATAATAAGAGTAATAAGTATAGTAATTGTCGTTCTATCGATCATATAAGCATAATATGGCTAATAATATGACTTAGATTGATAATGATAAGAGTAATAAGTACAGTAATTGTCGTTCTGCCGTTCATATAAGCATAATATGGCTAATAATATGAGTTAGATTGATAATAATAACAGTAATAAGTATAGTAATTGTCGTTATATCGATAATATAAGCATAATATGGCTAATAATATGAGTTAGGTTGATAATAATAAGAGTAATAAGTATAGTGATTGTCGTTCTATCGATCATATAAGCATAATATGGCTAATAATATGAGTTAGGTTGATAATAATAAGAGTAATAAGTATAGTGATTGTCGTTCTATCGATCAAATTTGCATAATATGGTTAATAATATGAGTTAGATTGATAACAGTGAGTGTAATAAGTATAGTAATTGTCGTTCTATCGATCATTTAAGCATAATATGGCTAATAATATGAGTTAGATTGATAATAATAAGAGTAATAAGTATAGTAATTGTCGTTCTATCGATCATTTAAGCATAATATGGCTAATAATATGAGTTAGATTGATAATAATAACAGTAATAAGTATAGTAATTGTCGTTCTATCGATAATATAAGCATAATATGGCTAATAATATGAGTTAGATTGATAATACTAAGAGTAGTGAGTATAGTAATTCTCGTTCTATCGATCATATAAGCATAATATGGCTAATAATATGAGTTAGATTGATAATAATAAGAGTAATAAGTATAGTAATTGCCGTTCTATCGATCATATAAGCATAATATGGCTAATAATATGAGTTAGATTGATAATAATAAGAGTAATAAGTATAGTAATTGTCGTTCTATCGATCATTTAAGCATAATATGGCTAATAATATGAGTTAGATTGATAATAATAAGAGTAATAAGTATAGTAATTGTCGTTCTATCGATCATATAAGCATAATATGGCTAATAATATGACTTAGATTGATAATGATAAGAGTAATAAGTACAGTAATTGTCGTTCTGCCGTTCATATAAGCATAATATGGCTAATAATATGAGTTAGATTGATAATAATAACAGTAATAAGTATAGTAATTGTCGTTATATCGATAATATAAGCATAATATGGCTAATAATATGAGTTAGGTTGATAATAATAAGAGTAATAAGTAGAGTGATTGTCGTTCTATCGATCAAATTTGCATAATATGGTTAATAATATGAGTTTTATTGATAACAGTGAGTGTAATAAGTATAGTAATTGTTGTTCTGTCGATCATATAAGCATAATATGGCTAATAATATGCGTTAGATTGATAATATTAACAGTAATAAGTATAGTAATTGTCGTTCTATCGATAATATAAGCATAATATGGCTAATAATATGAGTTAGGTTGATAATAATAAGAGTAATAAGTATAGTGATTGTCGTTCTATCGATCATATAAGCATAATATGGGTAATAACATGAGTTGGATTGATAATAATAAGAGTAATGAGTATAGTAATTGTAGTTCTATCGATCATATTAGCATAATATGGTTAATAATATGAGTTAGATTGATAATAATAAGAGTAATAAGTATAGTATTTGTCGTTCTATCGATCATATAAGCATAATATGGCTAATAATATGAGTTAGATTGATGATAATAAGAGTAATGAGTATAGTAATTGTAGTTCTATCGATCATATCTGCATAATATGGTTAATAATATGAGTTAGATTCATAATAATAAGAGTAATAAGTATAGTAATTGTCGTTCTATCGATCATATAAGCATAATATGGCTAATAATATGAGTTAGATTTATAATAATAAGAGCAATAAGTATAGTAATTGTTGTTCTATCGATCATTTAAGCATAATATGGCTAATAATATGAGTTAGGTTGATAATAATAAGAGTAATAAGTAGAGTGATTGTCGTTCTATCGATCAAATTTGCATAATATGGTTAATAATATGAGTTTTATTGATAACAGTGAGTGTAATAAGTATAGTAATTGTCGTTCTGTCGATCATATAAGCATAATATGGCTAATAATATGCGTTAGATTGATAATATTAACAGTAATAAGTATAGTAATTGTCGTTCTATCGATCATTTAAGCATAATATGGCTAATAATATGAGTTAGATTGATAATAATAACAGTAATAAGTATAGTAATTGTCGTTCTATCGATAATATAAGCATAATATGGCTAATAATATGAGTTAGATTGATAATACTAAGAGTAGTGAGTATAGTAATTCTCGTTCTATCGATCATATAAGCATAATATGGCTAATAATATGAGTTAGATTGATAATAATAAGAGTAATAAGTATAGTAATTGTCGTTCTATCGATCATTTAAGCATAATATGGCTAATAATATGAGTTAGATTGATAATACTAAGAGTAGTGAGTATAGTAATTCTCGTTCTATCGATCATATAAGCATAATATGGCTAATAATATGAGTTAGATTGATAATAATAAGAGTAATAAGTATAGTAATTGTCGTTCTATCGATCATTTAAGCATAATATGGCTAATAATATGAGTTAGATTGATAATAATAAGAGTAATAAGTATAGTAATTGTCGTTCTATCGATCATTTAAGCATAATATGGCTAATAATATGAGTTAGATTGATAATAATAAGAGTAATAAGTATAGTAATTGTCGTTCTATCGATCATATAAGCATAATATGGCTAATAATATGACTTAGATTGATAATGATAAGAGTAATAAGTACAGTAATTGTCGTTCTGCCGTTCATATAAGCATAATATGGCTAATAATATGAGTTAGATTGATAATAATAACAGTAATAAGTATAGTAATTGTCGTTATATCGATAATATAAGCATAATATGGCTAATAATATGAGTTAGGTTGATAATAATAAGAGTAATAAGTATAGTGATTGTCGTTCTATCGATCATATAAGCATAATATGGCTAATAATATGAGTTAGGGTGATAATAATAAGAGTAATAAGTATAGTGATTGTCGTTCTATCGATCAAATTTGCATAATATGGTTAATAATATGAGTTAGATTGATAACAGTGAGTGTAATAAGTATAGTAATTGTCGTTCTATCGATCATTTAAGCATAATATGGCTAATAATATGAGTTAGATTGATAATAATAAGAGTAATAAGTATAGTAATTGTCGTTCTATCGATCATTTAAGCATAATATGGCTAATAATATGAGTTAGATTGATAATAATAACAGTAATAAGTATAGTAATTGTCGTTCTATCGATAATATAAGCATAATATGGCTAATAATATGAGTTAGATTGATAATACTAAGAGTAGTGAGTATAGTAATTCTCGTTCTATCGATCATATAAGCATAATATGGCTAATAATATGAGTTAGATTGATAATAATAAGAGTAATAAGTATAGTAATTGCCGTTCTATCGATCATATAAGCATAATATGGCTAATAATATGAGTTAGATTGATAATAATAAGAGTAATAAGTATAGTAATTGTCGTTCTATCGATCATTTAAGCATAATATGGCTAATAATATGAGTTAGATTGATAATAATAAGAGTAATAAGTATAGTAATTGTCGTTCTATCGATCATATAAGCATAATATGGCTAATAATATGACTTAGATTGATAATGATAAGAGTAATAAGTACAGTAATTGTCGTTCTGCCGTTCATATAAGCATAATATGGCTAATAATATGAGTTAGATTGATAATAATAACAGTAATAAGTATAGTAATTGTCGTTATATCGATAATATAAGCATAATATGGCTAATAATATGAGTTAGGTTGATAATAATAAGAGTAATAAGTAGAGTGATTGTCGTTCTATCGATCAAATTTGCATAATATGGTTAATAATATGAGTTTTATTGATAACAGTGAGTGTAATAAGTATAGTAATTGTTGTTCTGTCGATCATATAAGCATAATATGGCTAATAATATGCGTTAGATTGATAATATTAACAGTAATAAGTATAGTAATTGTCGTTCTGTCGATAATATAAGCATAATATGGCTAATAATATGAGTTAGGTTGATAATAATAAGAGTAATAAGTATAGTGATTGTCGTTCTATCGATCATATAAGCATAATATGGGTAATAACATGAGTTGGATTGATAATAATAAGAGTAATGAGTATAGTAATTGTAGTTCTATCGATCATATTAGCATAATATGGTTAATAATATGAGTTAGATTGATAATAATAAGAGTAATAAGTATAGTATTTGTCGTTCTATCGATCATATAAGCATAATATGGCTAATAATATGCGTTAGATTGATAATATTAACAGTAATAAGTATAGTAATTGTCGTTCTATCGATCATTTAAGCATAATATGGCTAATAATATGAGTTAGATTGATAATAATAACAGTAATAAGTATAGTAATTGTCGTTCTATCGATAATATAAGCATAATATGGCTAATAATATGAGTTAGATTGATAATACTAAGAGTAGTGAGTATAGTAATTCTCGTTCTATCGATCATATAAGCATAATATGGCTAATAATATGAGTTAGATTGATAATAATAAGAGTAATAAGTATAGTAATTGTCGTTCTATCGATCATTTAAGCATAATATGGCTAATAATATGAGTTAGATTGATAATACTAAGAGTAGTGAGTATAGTAATTCTCGTTCTATCGATCATATAAGCATAATATGGCTAATAATATGAGTTAGATTGATAATAATAAGAGTAATAAGTATAGTAATTGTCGTTCTATCGATCATTTAAGCATAATATGGCTAATAATATGAGTTAGATTGATAATAATAAGAATAATAAGTATAGTAATTGTCGTTCTATCGATCATATAAGCATAATATGGCTAATAATATGTGTTAGGTTGATAATAGTAAGAGTAATAGGTATAGTAAATGTAGTGCTATCGATCATGTCTGCATAATATGGTTAATAATATGAGTTAGATTGATAATAGTGAGTGTAATAAGTATAGTAATTGTCGTTCTATCGATCATATTAGCATAATATGTTTAATAATATGAGTTAGATTGATAAAAATAAGAGTAATATGTATAGTAATTGTCGTTCTATCGATCATATAAGCGTAATATGGCTAATAATATGAGTTAGATTTATAATAATAAGAGTAATAAGTATAGTAATTGTCGTTATATCGATAATATAAGCATAATATGGCTAATAGTATGAGTTAGGTTGATAATAATAAGAGTAATAAGTATAGTGATTGTCGTTCTATCGATCATTTAAGCATAATATGGCTAATAATATGAGTTAGATTGATAATAATAAGAGTAATAAGTATAGTATTCGTCGTTCTATCGATCATATAAGCATAATATGGCTAATAATATGAGTTAGATTGATGATAATAAGAGTAATAAGTATAGTAATTGTCGTTCTATCGATCATATAAGCGTAATATGGCTAATAATATGAGTTAGATTTATAATAATAAGAGTAATAAGTATAGTAATTGTCGTTATATCGATAATATAAGCATAATATGGCTAATAATATGAGTTAGATTTATAATAATAAGAGCAATAAGTATAGTAATTGTTGTTCTATCGATCATTTAAGCATAATATGGCTAATAATATGAGTTAGGTTGATAATAATAAGAGTAATAAGTAGAGTGATTGTCGTTCTATCGATCAAATTTGCATAATATGGTTAATAATATGATCTTTATTGATAACAGTGAGTGTAATAAGTATAGTAATTGTCGTTCTGTCGATCATATAAGCATAATATGGCTAATAATATGCGTTAGATTGATAATATTAACAGTAATACGTATAGTAATTGTCGTTCTATCGATCATTTAAGCATAATATGGCTAATAATATGAGTTAGATTGATAATAATAACAGTAATAAGTATAGTAATTGTCGTTCTATCGATAATATAAGCATAATATGGCTAATAATATGAGTTAGATTGATAATACTAAGAGTAGTGAGTATAGTAATTCTCGTTCTATCGATCATATAAGCATAATATGGCTAATAATATGAGTTAGATTGATAATAATAAGAGTAATAAGTATAGTAATTGTCGTTCTATCGATCATTTAAGCATAATATGGCTAATAATATGAGTTAGATTGATAATAATAAGAATAATAAGTATAGTAATTGTCGTTCTATCGATCATTTAAGCATAATATGGCTAATAATATGAGTTAGGTTGATAATAATAAGAGTAATAAGTATAGTGATTGTCGTTCTATCGATCAAATTTGCATAATATGGTTAATAATATGAGTTAGATTGATAACAGTGAGTGTAATAAGTATAGTAATTGTCGTTCTATCGATCATTTAAGCATAATATGGCTAATAATATGAGTTAGATTTATAATAATAAGAGTAATAAGTATAGTAATTGTTGTTCTATCGATCATTTAAGCATAATATGGCTAATAATATGAGTTAGGTTGATAATAATAAGAGTAATAAGTATAGTGATTGTCGTTCTATCGATCAAATTTGCATAATATGGTTAATAATATGAGTTAGATTGATAACAGTGAGTGTAATAAGTATAGTAATTGTCGTTCTATCGATCATTTAAGCATAATATGGCTAATAATATGAGTTAGATTGATAATAGTAAGAGTAATAAGTATAGTAATTGTCGTTCTATCGATCATTTAAGCATAATATGGCTAATAATATGAGTTAGATTGATAATAATAACAGTAATAAGTATAGTAATTGTCGTTCTATCGATAATATAAGCATAATATGGCTAATAATATGAGTTAGATTGATAATACTAAGAGTAGTGAGTATAGTAATTCTCGTTCTATCGATCATATAAGCATAATATGGCTAATAATATGAGTTAGATTGATAATAATAAGAGTAATAAGTATAGTAATTGCCGTTCTATCGATCATATAAGCATAATATGGCTAATAATATGAGTTAGATTGATAATAATAAGAGTAGTAAGTATAGTAATTGTCGTTATATCGATAATATAAGCATAATATGGCTAATAATATGAGTTAGGTTGATAATAATAAGAGTAATAAGTATAGTGATTGTCGTTCTATCGATCATATAAGCATAATATGGCTAATAATATGAGTTAGGTTGATAATAATAAGAGTAATAAGTATAGTGATTGTCGTTCTATCGATCATATAAGCATAATATGGCTAATAATATGAGTTAGGTTGATAATAATAAGAGTAATAAGTAGAGTGATTGTCGTTCTATCGATCAAATTTGAATAATATGGTTAATAATATGAGTTTTATTGATAACAGTGAGTGTAATAAGTATAGTAATTGTCGTTCTGTCGATCATATAAGCATAATATGGCTAATAATATGCGTTAGATTGATAATATTAACAGTAATAAGTATAGTAATTGTCGTTCTATCGATAATATAAGCATAATATGGCTAATAATATGAGTTAGGTTGATAATAATAAGAGTAATAAGTATAGTGATTGTCGTTCTATCGATCATATAAGCATAATATGGGTAATAACATGAGTTGGATTGATAATAATAAGAGTAATGAGTATAGTAATAGTATTTCTATCGATCATATTAGCATAATATGGTTAATAATATGAGTTAGATTGATAATAATAAGAGTAATAAGTATAGTATTTGTCGTTCTATCGATCATATAAGCATAATATGGCTAATAATATGAGTTAGATTGATGATAATAAGAGTAATATGTATAGTAATTGTCGTTCTATCGATCATATAAGCATAATATGGCTAATAATATCAGTTAGATTAATAATAATAAGAGTAATGAGTATAGTAATTGTAGTTCTATAGATCATATCTGCATAATATGGTTAATAATATGAGTTAGATTAATAATAATAAGAGTAATAAGTATAGTAATTGTCGTTCTATCGATCATATAAGCATAATATGGCTAATAATATGAGTTAGATTTATAATAATAAGAGCAATAAGTATAGTAATTGTTGTTCTATCGATCATTTAAGCATAATATGGCTAATAATATGAGTTAGGTTGATAATAATAAGAGTAGTAAGTATAGTGATTGTCGTTCTATCGATCATTTAAGCATAATATGGCTAATAATATGAGTTAGATTGATAATAATAAGAGTAATAAGTATAGTATTTGTCGTTCTATCGATCATATCAGCATAATATGGCTAATAATATGAGTTAGATTGATGATAATAAGAGTAATAAGTATAGTAATTGTCGTTCTATCGATCATATAAGCGTAATATGGCTAATAATATGAGTTAGATTTATAATAATAAGAGTAATAAGTATAGTAATTGTCGTTCTGTCGTTCATATAAGCATAATATGGCTAATAATATGAGTTAGATTGATAATAATAACAGTAATAAGTATAGTAATTGTCGTTATATCGATAATATAAGCACAATATGGCTAATAGTATGAGTCAGGTTGATAATAATAAGAGTAATAAGTATAGTGATTGTCGTTCTATCGATCATATAAGCATAATATGGCTAATAATATGAGTTAGGTTGATAATAATAAGAGTAATAAGTAGAGTGATTGTCGTTCTATCGATCAAATTTGCATAATATGGTTAATAATATGAGTTTTATTGATAACAGTGAGTGTAATAAGTATAGTAATTGTCGTTCTGTCGATCATATAAGCATAATATGGCTAATAATATGCGTTAGATTGATAATATTAACAGTAATAAGTATAGTAATTGTCGTTCTATCGATAATATAAGCATAATATGGCTAATAATATGAGTTAGGTTGATAATAATAAGAGTAATAAGTATAGTGATTGTCGTTCTATCGATCATATAAGCATAATATGGGTAATAACATGAGTTGGATTGATAATAATAAGAGTAATGAGTATAGTAATTGTAGTTCTATCGATCATATTAGCATAATATGGTTAATAATATGAGTTAGATTGATAATAGTAAGAGTAATAAGTATAGTATTTGTCGTTCTATCGATCATATAAGCATAATATGGCTAATAATATGAGTTAGATTGATGATAATAAGAGTAATAAGTATAGTAATTGTCGTTCTATCGATCATATAAGCATAATATGGCTAATAATATCAGTTAGATTAATAATAATAAGAGTAATGAGTATAGTAATTGTAGTTCTATCGATCATATCTGCATAATATGGTTAATAATATGAGTTAGATTCATAATAATAAGAGTAATAAGTATAGTAATTGTCGTTCTATCGATCATATAAGCATAATATGGCTAATAATATGAGTTAGATTTATAATAATAAGAGCAATAAGTATAGTAATTGTTGTTCTATCGATCATTTAAGCATAATATGGCTAATAATATGAGTTAGGTTGATAATAATAAGAGTAATAAGTATAGTGATTGTCGTTCTATCGATCAAATTTGCATAATATGGTTAATAATATGAGTTAGATTGATAACAGTGAGTCTAATAAGTATAGTAATTGTCGTTCTATCGATCATTTAAGCATAATATGGCTAATAATATGAGTTAGATTGATAATAATAAGAGTAATAAGTATAGTAATTGTCGTTCTATCGATCATATAAGCATAATACGGCTAATAATATGACTTAGATTGATAATGATAAGAGTAATAAGTACAGTAATTGTCGTTCTGTCGTTCATATAAGCATAATATGGCCAATAATATGAGTTAGATTGATAATAATAACAGTAATAAGTATAGTAATTGTCGTTATATCGATAATATAAGCATAATATGGCTAATAGTATGAGTTAGGTTGATAATAATAAGAGTAATAAGTATAGTGATTGTCGTTCTATCGATCATATAAGCATAATATGGCTAATAATATGAGTTAGGTTGATAATAATAAGAGTAATAAGTAGAGTGATTGTCGTTCTATCGATCAAATTTGCATAATATGGTTAATAATATGAGTTTTATTGATAACAGTGAGTGTAATAAGTATAGTAATTGTCGTTCTGTCGATCATATAAGCATAATATGGCTAATAATATGCGTTAGATTGATAATATTAACAGTAATAAGTATAGTAATTGTCGTTCTATCGATAATATAAGCATAATATGGCTAATAATATCAGTTAGGTTGATAATAATAAGAGTAATAAGTATAGTGATTGTCGTTCTATCGATCATATAAGCATAATATGGGTAATAACATGAGTTGGATTGATAATAATAAGAGTAATGAGTATAGTAATTGTAGTTCTATCGATCATATTAGCATAATATGGTTAATAATATGAGTTAGATTGATAATAGTAAGAGTAATAAGTATAGTATTTGTCGTTCTATCGATCATATAAGCATAATATGGCTAATAATATGAGTTAGATTGATGATAATAAGAGTAATAAGTATAGTAATTGTCGTTCTATCGATCATATAAGCATAATATGGCTAATAATATCAGTTAGATTAATAATAATAAGAGTAATGAGTATAGTAATTGTAGTTCTATCGATCATATCTGCATAATATGGTTAATAATATGAGTTAGATTCATAATAATAAGAGTAATAAGTATAGTAATTGTCGTTCTATCGATCATATAAGCATAATATGGCTAATAATATGAGTTAGATTGATAATAATAACAGTAATAAGTATAGTAATTGTCGTTCTATCGATAATATAAGCATAATGTGGCTAATAATATGAGTTAGATTGATAATACTAAGAGCAGTGAGTATAGTAATTCTCGTTCTATCGATCATATAAGCATAATATGGCTAATAATATGAGTTAGATTGATGATAATAAGAGTAATAAGTATAGTAATTGTCGTTCTATCGATCATATAAGCATAATATGGCTAATAATATCAGTTAGATTAATAATAATAAGAGTAATGAGTATAGTAATTGTAGTTCTATCGATCATATCTGCATAATATGGTTAATAATATGAGTTAGATTCATAATAATAAGAGTAATAAGTATAGTAATTGTCGTTCTATCGATCATATAAGCATAATATGGCTAATAATATGAGTTAGATTGATAATAATAACAGTAATAAGTATAGTAATTGTCGTTCTATCGATAATATAAGCATAATGTGGCTAATAATATGAGTTAGATTGATAATACTAAGAGCAGTGAGTATAGTAATTCTCGTTCTATCGATCATATAAGCATAATATGGCTAATAATATGAGTTAGATTGATAATAATAAGAGTAATAAGTATAGTAATTGTCGTTCTATCGATCATATAAGCATAATATGCCTAATAATATGAGTTAGATTGATAATACCAAGAGTAGTGAGTATAGTAATTCTCGTTCTATCGATCATATAAGCATAATATGGCTAATAATATGAGTTAGATTGGTAATACTAAGAGTAGTGAGTATAGTAATTCTCGTTCTATCGAACATAGAAGCATAATATGGCTAATAATATGAGTTAGATTGATAATAATAAGAGTAATGAGTATAGTAATTGTAGTTCTATCGATCATATCTGCATAATATGGTTAATAATATGAGTTAGATTCATAATAATAAGAGTAATAAGTATAGTAATTGTCGTTCTGTCGATCATATAAGCATAATATGGCTAATAATATGAGTTAGATTGATAATAATAAGAGTAATACGTATAGCAATTGTCGTTCTATCGATCATTTAAACATAATATGGCTAATAATATGAGTTAGATTGATAATAATAAGAATAATAAGTATAGTAATTGTCGTTCTATCGATCATATAAGCATAATATGGCTAATAATATGTGTTAGGTTGATAATAATAAGAGTAATAGGTATAGAAAATGTCGTGCTATCGATCATGTCTGCATAATATGGTTAATAATATGAGTTAGATTGATAATAATAAGAGTAATAAGTATAGTAATTGTCGTTCTATCGATCATATAAGCATAATATGGCTAATAATATGAGTTAGGTTGATAATAATAAGAGTAATAAGTATAGTGATTGTCGTTCTATCGATCATATAAGCATAATATGGGTAATAACATGAGTTGGATTGATAATAATAAGAGTAATGAGTATAGTAATTGTAGTTCTATCGATCATATTAGCATAATATGGTTAATAATATGAGTTAGATTGATGATAATAAGAGTAATAAGTATAGTAATTGTCGTTCTATCGATCATATAAGCATAATATGGCTAATAATATGAGTTAGGTTGATAATAATAAGAGTAATAAGTATAGTAATTGTCGTTATATCGATAATATAAGCATAATATGGCTAATAGTATGAGTTAGGTTGATAATAATAAGAGTAATAAGTAGAGTGATTGTCGTTCTATCGATCAAATTTGCATAATATGGTTAATAATATGAGTTTTATTGATAACAGTGAGTGTAATAAGTATAGTAATTGTCGTTCTGTCGATCATATAAGCATAATATGGCTAATAATATGCGTTAGATTGATAATATTAACAGTAATAAGTATAGTAATTGTCGTTCTATCGATAATATAAGCATAATATGGCTAATAATATGAGTTAGGTTGATAATAATAAGAGTAATAAGTATAGTGATTGTCGTTCTATCGATCATATATGCATAATATGGGTAATAACATGAGTTGGATTGATAATAATAAGAGTAATGAGTATAGTAATTGTAGTTCTATCGATCATATAAGCATAATATGGCTAATAATATGCGTTAGATTGATAATATTAACAGTAATAAGTATAGTAATTGTCGTTCTATCGATAATATAAGCATAATATGGCTAATAATATGAGTTAGGTTGATAATAATAAGAGTAATAAGTATAGTGATTGTCGTTCTATCGATCATATAAGCATAATATGGGTAATAACATGAGTTGGATTGATAATAATAAGAGTAATGAGTATAGTAATTGTAGTTCTATCGATCATATTAGCATAATATGGTTAATAATATGAGTTAGATTGATAATAATAAGAGTAATAAGTATAGTATTTGTCGTTCTATCGATCATATAAGCATAATATGGCTAATAATATGAGTTAGATTGATGATAATAAGAGTAATAAGTATAGTAATTGTCGTTCTATCGATCATATAAGCATAATATGGCTAATAATATCAGTTAGATTAATAATAATAAGAGTAATGAGTATAGTAATTGTAGTTCTATCGATCATATCTGCATAATATGGTTAATAATATGAGTTAGATTCATAATAATAAGAGTAATAAGTATAGTAATTGTCGTTCTATCGATCATATAAGCATAATATGGCTAATAATATGAGTTAGATTTATAATAATAGGAGCAATAAGTATAGTAATTGTTGTTCTATCGATCATTTAAGCATAATATGGCTAATAATATGAGTTAGGTTGATAATAATAAGAGTAATAAGTATAGTGATTGTCGTTCTATCGATCAAATTTGCATAATATGGTTAATAATATGAGTTAGATTGATAACAGTGAGTGTAATAAGTATAGTAATTGTCGTTCTGTCGATCATATAAGCATAATATGGCTAATAATATGCGTTAGATTGATAATATTAACAGTAATAAGTATAGTAATTGTCGTTCTATCGATAATATAAGCATAATATGCCTAATAATATGAGTTAGGTTGATAATAATAAGAGTAATAAGTATAGTGATTGTCGTTCTATCGATCATATAAGCATAATATGGGTAATAACATGAGTTGGATTGATAATAATAAGCGTAATGAGTATAGTAATTGTAGTTCTATCGATCATATTAGCATAATATGGTTAATAATATGAGTCAGATTGATAATAATAAGAGTAATAAGTATAGTAATTGTCGTTCTATCGATCATATAAGCATAATATGGCTAATAATATCAGTTAGATTAATAATAATAAGAGTAATGAGTATAGTAATTGTAGTTCTATCGATCATATCTGCATAATATGGTTAATAATATGAGTTAGATTGATGATAATAAGAGTAATAAGTATAGTAATTGTCGTTCTATCGATCATATAAGCATAATATGGCTAATAATATCAGTTAGATTAATAATAATAAGAGTAATGAGTATAGTAATTGTAGTTCTATCGATCATATCTGCATAATATGGTTAATAATATGAGTTAGATTCATAATAATAAGAGTAATAAGTATAGTAATTGTCGTTCTATCGATCATATAAGCATAATATGGCTAATAATATGAGTTAGATTTATAATAATAAGAGTAATAAGTATAGTAATTGTTGTTCTATCGATCATTTAAGCATAATATGGCTAATAATATGAGTTAGGTTGATAATAATAAGAGTAATAAGTATAGTGATTGTCGTTCTATCGATCAAATTTGCATAATATGGTTAATAATATGAGTTTTATTGATAACAGTGAGTGTAATAAGTATAGTAATTGTCGTTCTGTCGATCATATAAGCATAATATGGCTAATAATATGCGTTAGATTGATAATATTAACAGTAATAAGTATAGTAATTGTCGTTCTATCGATCATTTAAGCATAATATGGCTAATAATATGAGTTAGATTGATAATAATAACAGTAATAAGTATAGTAATTGTCGTTCTATCGATAATATAAGCATAATATGGCTAATAATATGAGTTAGATTGATAATACTAAGAGTAGTGAGTATAGTAATTCTCGTTCTATCGATCATATAAGCATAATATGGCTAATAATATGAGTTAGATTTATAATAATAAGAGCAATAAGTATAGTAATTGTTGTTCTATCGATCATTTAAGCATAATATGGCTAATAATATGAGTTAGGTTGATAATAATAAGAGTAATAAGTAGAGTGATTGTCGTTCTATCGATCAAATTTGCATAATATGGTTAATAATATGAGTTTTATTGATAACAGTGAGTGTAATAAGTATAGTAATTGTCGTTCTGTCGATCATATAAGCATAATATGGCTAATAATATGCGTTAGATTGATAATATTAACAGTAATAAGTATAGTAATTGTCGTTCTATCGATCATTTAAGCATAATATGGCTAATAATATGAGTTAGATTGATAATAATAACAGTAATAAGTATAGTAATTGTCGTTCTATCGATAATATAAGCATAATATGGCTAATAATATGAGTTAGATTGATAATACTAAGAGTAGTGAGTATAGTAATTCTCGTTCTATCGATCATATAAGCATAATATGGCTAATAATATGAGTTAGATTGATAATAATAAGAGTAATAAGTATAGTAATTGTCGTTCTATCGATCATTTAAGCATAATATGGCTAATAATATGAGTTAGATTGATAATAATAAGAATAATAAGTATAGTAATTGTCGTTCTATCGATCATATAAGCATAATATGGCTAATAATATGTGTTAGGTTGATAATAGTAAGAGTAATAGGTATAGTAAATGTAGTGCTATCGATCATGTCTGCATAATATGGTTAATAATATGAGTTAGATTGATAATAGTGAGTGTAATAAGTATAGTAATTGTCGTTCTATCGATCATATTAGCATAATATGTTTAATAATATGAGTTAGATTGATAAAAATAAGAGTAATATGTATAGTAATTGTCGTTCTATCGATCATTTAAGCATAATATGGCTAATAATATGAATTAGATTGATAATAATAAGAATAATAAGTATAGTAATTGTCGTTCTATCGATCATATAAGCATAATATGGCTAATGATATGTGTTAGGTTGATAATAATAAGAGTAATAGGTATAGTAAATGTCGTGCTATCGATCATGTCTGCATAATATGGTTAATAATATGAGTTAGATTGATAATAATAAGAATAATAAGTATAGTAATTGTCGTTCTATCGATCATATAAGCATAATATGGCTAATAATATGTGTTAGGTTGATAATAATAAGAGTAATAGGTATAGTAAATGTCGTGGTATCGATCATGTCTGCATAATATGGTTAATAATATGAGTTAGATTGATAATAATAAGAGTAATAAGTATAGTAATTGTCGTTCTATCGATCATATAAGCATAATATGGCTAATAATATGAGTTAGATCGATAATGATAAGAGTAATAAGTACAGTAATTGTCGTTCTATCGATCATATAAGCATAATATGGCTAATAATATGAGTTAGATTGATAATAATAAGAGTAGTGAGTATAGTAATTGTCGTTCTATCGATCATATAAGCATAATATGGCTAATAATATGAGTTAGATTTATAATAGTAAGAGTAATAAGTATAGTAATTGTCGTTCTATCGATCATATAAGCATAATATGGCTAATAATATGACTTAGATTGATAATGATAAGAGTAATAAGTACAGTAATTGTCGTTCTGTCGTTCATATAAGCATAATATGGCTAATAATATGAGTTAGATTGATAATAATAACAGTAATAAGTATAGTAATTGTCGTTATATCGATAATATAAGCATAATATGGCTAATAATGTGAGTTAGGTTGATAATAATAAGAGTAATAAGTATAGTGATTGTCGTTCTATCGATCAAATTTGCATAATATGGTTAATAATATGAGTTAGATTGATAACAGTGAGTGTAACAAGTATAGTAATTGTCGTTCTATCGATCATTTAAGCATAATATGGCTAATAATATGAGTTAGATTGATAATAATAAGAGTAATAAGTATAGTAATTGTCGTTCTATCGATCATATAAGCATAATACGGCTAATAATATGACTTAGATTGATAATGATAAGAGTAATAAGTACAGTAATTGTCGTTCTGTCGTTCATATAAGCATAATATGGCTAATAATATGAGTTAGATTGATAATGATAAGAGTAATAAGTACAGTAATTGTCGTTCTGTCGTTCATATAAGCATAATATGGCTAATAATATGAGTTAGATTGATAATAATAACAGTAATAAGTATAGTAATTGTCGTTATATCGATAATATAAGCATAATATGGCTAATAGTATGAGTTAGGTTGATAATAATAAGAGTAATAAGTATAGTGATTGTCGTTCTATCGATCAAATTTGCATAATATGGTTAATAATATGAGTTTTATTGATAACAGTGAGTGTAATAAGTATAGTAATTGTCGTTCTGTCGATCATATAAGCATAATATGGCTAATAATATGCGTTAGATTGATAATATTAACAGTAATAAGTATAGTAATTGTCGTTCTATCGATAATATAAGCATAATATGGCTAATAATATGAGTTAGGTTGATAATAATAAGAGTAATAAGTATAGTGATTGTCGTTCTATCGAACATAGAAGCATAATATGGCTAATAATATGAGTTAGATTGATAATAATAAGAGTAATGAGTATAGTAATTGTAGTTCTATCGATCATATCTGCATAATATGGTTAATAATATGAGTTAGATTCATAATAATAAGAGTAATAAGTATAGTAATTGTCGTTCTGTCGATCATATAAGCATAATATGGCTAATAATATGAGTTAGATTGATAATAATAAGAGTAATAAGTATAGCAATTGTCGTTCTATCGATCATTTAAACATAATATGGCTAATAATATGAGTTAGATTGATAATAATAAGAATAATAAGTATAGTAATTGTCGTTCTATCGATCATATAAGCATAATATGGCTAATAATATGTGTTAGGTTGATAATAATAAGAGAAATAGGTATAGAAAATGTCGTGCTATCGATCATGTCTGCATAATATGGTTAATAATATGAATTAGATTGATAATAATAAGAATAATAAGTATAGTAATTGTCGTTCTATCGATCATATAAGCATAATATGGCTAATGATATGTGTTAGGTTGATAATAATAAGAGTAATAGGTATAGTAAATGTCGTGCTATCGATCATGTCTGCATAATATGGTTAATAATATGAGTTAGATTGATAATAATAAGAATAATAAGTATAGTAATTGTCGTTCTATCGATCATATAAGCATAATATGGCTAATAATATGTGTTAGGTTGATAATAATAAGAGTAATAGGTATAGTAAATGTCGTGGTATCGATCATGTCTGCATAATATGGTTAATAATATGAGTTAGATTGATAATAATAAGAGTAATAAGTATAGTAATTGTCGTTCTATCGATCATATAAGCATAATATGGCTAATAATATGAGTTAGATCGATAATGATAAGAGTAATAAGTACAGTAATTGTCGTTCTATCGATCATATAAGCATAATATGGCTAATAATATGAGTTAGATTGATAATAATAAGAGTAGTGAGTATAGTAATTGTCGTTCTATCGATCATATAAGCATAATATGGCTAATAATATGAGTTAGATTTATAATAGTAAGAGTAATAAGTATAGTAATTGTCGTTCTATCGATCATATAAGCATAATATGGCTAATAATATGACTTAGATTGATAATGATAAGAGTAATAAGTACAGTAATTGTCGTTCTGTCGTTCATATAAGCATAATATGGCTAATAATATGAGTTAGATTGATAATAATAACAGTAATAAGTATAGTAATTGTCGTTATATCGATAATATAAGCATAATATGGCTAATAATGTGAGTTAGGTTGATAATAATAAGAGTAATAAGTATAGTGATTGTCGTTCTATCGATCAAATTTGCATAATATGGTTAATAATATGAGTTAGATTGATAACAGTGAGTGTAACAAGTATAGTAATTGTCGTTCTATCGATCATTTAAGCATAATATGGCTAATAATATGAGTTAGATTGATAATAATAAGAGTAATAAGTATAGTAATTGTCGTTCTATCGATCATATAAGCATAATACGGCTAATAATATGACTTAGATTGATAATGATAAGAGTAATAAGTACAGTAATTGTCGTTCTGTCGTTCATATAAGCATAATATGGCTAATAATATGAGTTAGATTGATAATGATAAGAGTAATAAGTACAGTAATTGTCGTTCTGTCGTTCATATAAGCATAATATGGCTAATAATATGAGTTAGATTGATAATAATAACAGTAATAAGTATAGTAATTGTCGTTATATCGATAATATAAGCATAATATGGCTAATAGTATGAGTTAGGTTGATAATAATAAGAGTAATAAGTATAGTGATTGTCGTTCTATCGATCAAATTTGCATAATATGGTTAATAATATGAGTTTTATTGATAACAGTGAGTGTAATAAGTATAGTAATTGTCGTTCTGTCGATCATATAAGCATAATATGGCTAATAATATGCGTTAGATTGATAATATTAACAGTAATAAGTATAGTAATTGTCGTTCTATCGATAATATAAGCATAATATGGCTAATAATATGAGTTAGGTTGATAATAATAAGAGTAATAAGTATAGTGATTGTCGTTCTATCGAACATAGAAGCATAATATGGCTAATAATATGAGTTAGATTGATAATAATAAGAGTAATGAGTATAGTAATTGTAGTTCTATCGATCATATCTGCATAATATGGTTAATAATATGAGTTAGATTCATAATAATAAGAGTAATAAGTATAGTAATTGTCGTTCTGTCGATCATATAAGCATAATATGGCTAATAATATGAGTTAGATTGATAATAATAAGAGTAATAAGTATAGCAATTGTCGTTCTATCGATCATTTAAACATAATATGGCTAATAATATGAGTTAGATTGATAATAATAAGAATAATAAGTATAGTAATTGTCGTTCTATCGATCATATAAGCATAATATGGCTAATAATATGTGTTAGGTTGATAATAATAAGAGAAATAGGTATAGAAAATGTCGTGCTATCGATCATGTCTGCATAATATGGTTAATAATATGAGTTAGATTGATAATAATAAGAGTAATAAGTATAGTAATTGTCGTTCTATCGATCATATAAGCATAATATGGCTAATAATATGAGTTAGGTTGATAATAATAAGAGTAATAAGTATAGTGATTGTCGTTCTATCGATCATATAAGCATAATATGGGTAATAACATGAGTTGGATTGATAATAATAAGAGTAATGAGTATAGTAATTGTCGTTCTATCGATCATATAAGCATAATATGGCTAATAATATGAGTTAGGTTGATAATAATAAGAGTAATAAGTATAGTGAGTGTCGTTCTATCGATCATATAAGCATAATATGGGTAATAACATGAGTTGGATTGATAATAATAAGAGTAATGAGTATAGTAATTGTAGTTCTATCGATCATATTAGCATAATATGGTTAATAATATGAGTTAGATTGATAATAATAAGAGTAATAAGTATAGTATTTGTCGTTCTATCGATCATATAAGCATAATATGGCTAATAATATGAGTTAGATTGATGATAATAAGAGTAATAAGTATAGTAATTGTCGTTCTATCGATCATATAAGCATAATATGGCTAATAATATCAGTTAGATTAATAATAATAAGAGTAATGAGTATAGTAATTGTAGTTCTATCGATCATATCTGCATAATATGGTTAATAATATGAGTTATATTCATAATAATAAGAGTAATAAGTATAGTAATTGTCGTTCTATCGATCATATAAGCATAATATGGCTAATAATATGAGTTAGATTTATAATAATAAGAGCAATAAGTATAGTAATTGTTGTTCTATCGATCATTTAAGCATAATATGGCTAATAATATGAGTTAGGTTGATAATAATAAGAGTAATAAGTATAGTGATTGTCGTTCTATCGATCAAATTTGCATAATATGGTTAATAATATGAGTTAGATTGATAAAAGTGAGTGTAATAAGTGTAGTAATTGTCGTTCTATCGATCATTTAAGCATAATATGGCTAATAATATGAGTTAGATTGATAATAATAAGACTAATAAGTATAGTAATTGTCGTTCTATCGATCATATAAGCATAATACGGCTAATAATATGACTTAGATTGATAATGATAAGAGTAATAAGTACAGTAATTGTCGTTCTGTCGTTCATATAAGCATAATATGGCTAATAATATGAGTTAGGTTGATAATAATAAGAGTAATAAGTATAGTAATTGTCGTTATATCGATAATATAAGCATAATATGGCTAATAGTATGAGTTAGGTTGATAATAATAAGAGTAATAAGTATAGTGATTGTCGTTCTATCGATCAAATTTGCATAATATGGTTAATAATATGAGTTTTATTGATAACAGTGAGTGTAATAAGTATAGTAATTGTCGTTCTGTCGATCATATAAGCATAATATGGCTAATAATATGCGTTAGATTGATAATATTAACAGTAATAAGTATAGTAATTGTCGTTCTATCGATAATATAAGCATAATATGCCTAATAATATGAGTTAGGTTGATAATAATAAGAGTAATAAGTATAGTGATTGTCGTTCTATCGATCATATAAGCATAATATGGGTAATAACATGAGTTGGATTGATAATAATAAGCGTAATGAGTATAGTAATTGTAGTTCTATCGATCATATTAGCATAATATGGTTAATAATATGAGTCAGATTGATAATAATAAGAGTAATAAGTATAGTATTTGTCGTTCTATCGATCATATAAGCATAATATGGCTAATAATATGAGTTAGATTGATGATAATAAGAGTAATAAGTATAGTAATTGTCGTTCTATTGATCATATAAGCATAATATGGCTAATAATATCAGTTAGATTAATAATAATAAGAGTAATGAGTATAGCAATTGTAGTTCTATCGATCATATCTGCATAATATGGTTAATAATATGAGTTAGATTCATAATAATAAGAGTAATAAGTATAGTAATCGTCGTTCTATCGATCATATAAGCATAATATGGCTAATAATATGAGTTAGATTGATAATAATAACAGTAATAAGTATAGTAATTGTCGTTCTATCGATAATATAAGCATAATGTGGCTAATAATATGAGTTAGATTGATAATACTAAGAGTAGTGAGTATAGTAATTCTCGTTCTATCGATCATATAAGCATAATATGGCTAATAATATGAGTTAGATTGATAATAATAAGAGTAATAAGTATAGTAATTGTCGTTCTATCGATCATATAAGCATAATATGGCTAATAATATGAGTTAGATTGATAATTCCAAGAGTAGTGAGTATAGTAATTCTCGTTCTATCGATCATACAAGCATAATATGGCTAATAATATGAGTTAGATTGATAATACTAAGAGTAGTGAGTATAGTAATTCTCGTTCTATCGAACATAGAAGCATAATATGGCTAATAATATGAGTTAGATTGATAATAATAAGAGTAATGAGTATAGTAATTGTAGTTCTATCGATCATATCTGCATAATATGGTTAATAATATGAGTTAGATTCATAATAATAAGAGTAATAAGTATAGTAATTGTCGTTCTGTCGATCATATAAGCATAATATGGCTAATAATATGAGTTAGATTGATAATAATAAGAGTAATAAGTATAGTAATTGTCGTTCTATTGATCATTTAAACATAATATGGCTAATAATATGAGTTAGATTGATAATAATAAGAATAATAAGTATAGTAATTGTCGTTCTATCGATCATATAAGCATAATATGGCTAATAATATGTGTTAGGTTGATAATAATAAGAGTAATAGGTATAGAAAATGTCGTGCTATCGATCATGTCTGCATAATATGGTTAATAATATGAGTTAGATTTATAATAATAAGAGCAATAAGTATAGTAATTGTTGTTCTATCGATCATTTAAGCATAATATGGCTAATAATATGAGTTAGGTTGATAATAATAAGAGTAATAAGTATAGTGATTGTCGTTCTATCGATCAAATTTGCATAATATGGTTAATAATATGAGTTAGATTGATAACAGTGAGTGTAATAAGTATAGTAATTGTCGTTCTGTCGATCATATAAGCATAATATGGCTAATAATATGCGTTAGATTGATAATATTAACAGTAATAAGTATAGTAATTGTCGTTCTATCGATAATATAAGCATAATATGCCTAATAATATGAGTTAGGTTGATAATAATAAGAGTAATAAGTATAGTGATTGTCGTTCTATCGATCATATAAGCATAATATGGGTAATAACATGAGTTGGATTGATAATAATAAGCGTAATGAGTATAGTAATTGTAGTTCTATCGATCATATTAGCATAATATGGTTAATAATATGAGTCAGATTGATAATAATAAGAGTAATAAGTATAGTATTTGTCGTTCTATCGATCATATAAGCATAATATGGCTAATAATATGAGTTAGATTGATGATAATAAGAGTAATAAGTATAGTAATTGTCGTTCTATCGATCATATAAGCATAATATGGCTAATAATATCAGTTAGATTAATAATAATAAGAGTAATGAGTATAGTAATTGTAGTTCTATCGATCATATCTGCATAATATGGTTAATAATATGAGTTAGATTCATAATAATAAGAGTAATAAGTATAGTAATTGTCGTTCTATCGATCATATAAGCATAATATGGCTAATAATATCAGTTAGATTAATAATAATAAGAGTAATGAGTATAGTAATTGTAGTTCTATCGATCATATCTGCATAATATGGTTAATAATATGAGTTAGATTCATAATAATAAGAGTAATAAGTATAGTAATTGTCGTTCTATCGATCATATAAGCATAATATGGCTAATAATATGAGTTAGATTTATAATAATAAGAGTAATAAGTATAGTAATTGTTGTTCTATCGATCATTTAAGCATAATATGGCTAATAATATGAGTTAGGTTGATAATAATAAGACTAATAAGTATAGTGATTGTCGTTCTATCGATCAAATTTGCATAATATGGTTAATAATATGAGTTTTATTGATAACAGTGAGTGTAATAAGTATAGTAATTGTCGTTCTGTCGATCATATAAGCATAATATGGCTAATAATATGCGTTAGATTGATAATATTAACAGTAATAAGTATAGTAATTGTCGTTCTATCGATCCTTTAAGCATAATATGGCTAATAATATGAGTTAGATTGATAATAATAACAGTAATAAGTATAGTAATTGTCGTTCTATCGATAATATAAGCATAATATGGCTAATAATATGAGTTAGATTGATAATACTAAGAGTAGTGAGTATAGTAATTCTCGTTCTATCGATCATATAAGCATAATATGGCTAATAATATGAGTTAGATTTATAATAATAAGAGCAATAAGTATAGTAATTGTTGTTCTATCGATCATTTAAGCATAATATGGCTAATAATATGAGTTAGGTTGATAATAATAAGACTAATAAGTAGAGTGAGTGTCGTTCTATCGATCATATAAGCATAATATGGGTAATAACATGAGTTGGATTGATAATAATAAGAGTAATGAGTATAGTAATTGTAGTTCTATCGATCATATTAGCATAATATGGCTAATAATATGAGTTAGATTGATAACAGTGAGTGTAATAAGTATAGTAATTGTCGTTATATCGATCATATAAGCATAATATGGCTAATAATATGAGTTAGATTGATAATAATAAAAGTAATAAGTATAGTAATTGTCGTTCTATCGATCATATCTGCATTATATGGTTAATAAGATGAGTTAGATTGATAATAGTGAGTGTAATAAGTATAGTAATTGTAGTTCTATTGCTCATATAAGCATAATATGGCTAATAATATGCGTTAGATTGATAATAATAAGAGTAATGAGTATAGTAATTGTCGTCCTATCGATCATATAAGCATAATGTGGCTAATAATATGAGTTAGATTGATAGTAATAAGAGTAATAAGTATAGTAATTGTCGTTCTATCGGTCATATAACCATAATATGGCTAATAATATGAGTTAGATTGATAACAGTGAGTGTAATAACTATAGTAATTGTCGTTATATCGATCATATAAGCATAATATGGCTAATAATATGAGTTAGATTGATAATAATAAGAGTAATGAGTACAGTAATTGTCGTCCTATCGATCATATAAGCATAATGTGGCTAATGATATGAGTTAGATTGATAGTAATAAGAGTAATAAGTATAGTAATTGTCGTTCTATCGGTCATATAACCATAATATGGCTAATAATATGAGTTAGATTGATAACAGTGAGTGTAATAAGTATAGTAATTGTCGTTATATCGATCATATAAGCATAATATGGCTAATAATATGAGTTAGATTGATAATAATAAAAGTAATAAGTATAGTAATTGTCGTTCTATCGATCATATAAGCATAATATGGCTAATAATATGGGTTAGATTGATAATGATAAGAGTAATAACTATAGTAATTGTCGTTCTATCGATCATATAAGCATGATATGGCCAATAATATGAGTTAGATTGATAATAATAAGAGTAATGAGTACAGTAATTGTCGTCCTATCGATCATATAAGCATAATGTGGCTAATAATATGAGTTATATTGATAGTAATAAGAGTAATAAGTATAGTAATTGTCGTTCTATCGGTCATATAACCATAATATGGCTAATAATATGAGTTAGATTGATAACAGTGAGTGTAATAAGTATAGTAATTGTCGTTATATCGATCATATAAGCATAATATGGCTAATAATATGAGTTAGATTGATAATAATAAAAGTAATAAGTATAGTAATTGTCGTTCTATCGATCATATCTGCATTATATGGTTAATAAGATGGGTTAGATTGATAATAGTGAGTGTAATAAGTATAGTAATTGTAGTTCTATTGCTCATATAAGCATAATATGGCTAATAATATGCGTTAGATTGATAATAATAAGAGTAATAAGTATAGTAATTGTCGTCCTATCGATCATATCTGCATAATATGGCTAATAATATAAGTTAGATTGATAACAGTGAGTGTAATAAGTATAGTAATTGTACTTCTATTGCTCATATAAGCATAATATTTCTAATAATATGAGTTAGATTGATAATAGTAAGAGTAATAAGTATAGTAATTGTCGGTCTATGGATCATATAAGCATAATATGGCTAATAATATATGTTAGATTGATAATGATAAGAGTAATAACTATAGTAATTGTCGTTCTATCGATCATGTAAGCATAATATGGCTAATAATATGAGTTAGATTGATAATAATAAGAGTAATAAGTATAGTAATTGTCGTTCTATCGATCATATCTGCATAATATGGTTAATAATATGAGTTAGATTGGTAATGGTGAGTGTAATAAGTATAGTAATTGTAGTTCTATTGCTCATATAAGCATAATATGGTTAATAATATCCGATAGATTGATAATAATAAGAGTAATAAGTATAGTAATTGTCGTTCTATCGATCACATAAGCATAATATGGCTAATAATATGAGTTAGATTGATAATAATAAGAGTAATGAGTATAGTAATTGTCGTCCTATCGATCATATACGCATAATATGGCTAATAATATGAGTCAGATTGATAATAATAGGAGTAATGAGTATAGTAATTGTCGTTCTATCGATCATATAAGCACAATATGGCTAATAATATGAGTTAGATTGATAGTAATAAGAGTAATAAGTATAGTAATTGTCGTTCTATCGGTCATATAACCATAATATGGCTAATAATATGAGTTAGATTGATAACAGTGAGTGTAATAAGTATAGTAATTGTCGTTATATCGATCATATAAGCATAATATGGCTAATAATATGAGTTAGATTGGTAATAGTGAGTGTAATAAGCATAGTAATTGTCGTTCTATCGATCATACAAGCATAATATGGCTAATAATATGAGTTAGATTGATAATAATAAGAGTAATAAGTATAGTAATTGTCGTTCTATCAGTCATATAACCATAATATGGCTAATAATATGAGTTAGATTGATAATAATAAGAGTAATGAGTACAGTAATTGTCGTCCTATCGATCATATAAGCATAATATGGCTAATAATATAAGTTAGATTGATAACAGTGAGTGTAATAAGTATAGTAATTGTACTTCTATTGCTCATATAAGCATAATATGGTTAATAATATGCGTTAGATTCATAATAGTAAGAGTAATAAGTATAGTAATTATCGTTCTACCGATCATATAAGCATAATATGGCTAATAATATGGGTTAGATTGATAATGATAAGAGTAATAACTATAGTAATTGTCGTTCTATCGATCATATAAGCATGATATGGCCAATAATATGAGTTAGATTGATAATAATAAGAGTAATAAGTATAGTAATTGTCGTTCTATCGATCATATCTGCATAATATGGTTAATAATATGAGTTAGATTGGTAATGGTGAGTGTAATAAGTATAGTAATTGTAGTTCCATTGCTCATATAAGCATAATATGGTTAATAATATGCGTTAGATTGATAATAATAAGAGTAATAAGTATAGTAATTGTCGTCCTATCGATCATATCTGCATAATGTGGTTAATAATATGAGTTAGATTGACAATAGTGAGTGCGATAAGTATAGTAATTGTCGTTCTATCGATCACATAAGCATAATATGGCTACTAATACGAGATAGATGGATAATAATAAGAGTAATAAGTATAGTAATTGTCGTTCTATCGATCATATCTGCATAATATGGTTCATAATATGAGTTAGATTGATAATAGTGAGTGTAATAAGTATAGTAATTGTAGTTCTATTGCTCATATAAGCATAATATGGTTAATAATATGCGATAGATTGATAATAATAAGAGTAATGAGTATAGTAATTGTCGTTCTATCGATCAGATAAGCATAATATGGCCAATAATATGAGTCAGATTGATAATAATAAGAGTAATAAGTATAGTAATTGTCGTTCTATCGATCATATCTGCATAATATGGTTAATAATATGAGTTAGATTGGTAATGGTGAGTGTAATAAGTATATTAATTGTAGTTCTATTGCTCATATAAGCATAATATGGTTAATAATATGCGATAGATTTATAATGATAAGAGTAATAGGTATAGTAATTGTCGTTCTATCGATCATATAAGCATAATATGGCTAATAATATGAGTTAGATTGATAATAGCAAGAGTAATAAGTATAGTAATTGTCGTTCTATCGATCATATCTGCATAATATGGTTAATAATATGAGTTAGATTGATAATAGTGAGTGTAATAATTATAGTAATTGTAGTTCTATTGCTCATATAAGCATAATATGGTTAATAATATGCGTTAGATTGATAATAATAAGAGTAATAAGTATAGTAATTGTCGTCCTATCGATCATATCTGCATAATATGGTTAATAATATAAGTTAGATTGATAACAGTGAGTGTAATAAGTATAGTAATTGTACTTCTATTGCTCATATAAGCATAATATTTCTAATAATATGAGTTAGATTGATAATAGTAAGAGTAATAAGTATAGTAATTGTCGGTCTATGGATCATATAAGCATAATATGGCTAATAATATATGTTAGATTGATAATGATAAGAGTAATAACTATAGTAATTGTCGTTCTATCGATCATATAAGCATGATATGGCCAATAATATGAGTTAGATTGATAATAGTAAGAGTAATAAGTATAGTAATTATCGTTCTACCGATCATATAAGCATAATATGGCTAATAAACTGAGTTAGATTGATAATAATAAGAGTAATAAGTATAGTAATTGTCGTTCTATCGATCATATCTGCATAATATGGTTAATAATATGAGTTAGATTGATAATAGTAAGAGTAATAAGTATAGTAATTGTCGTTCTATCGATCACATAAGCATAATATGGCTAATAATATGAGTTAGATTGATAATAATAAGAGTAATGAGTATAGTAATTGTCGTCCTATCGATCATATAAGCATAATATGGCTAATAATATGAGTTAGATTGATTATAATGAGAGTAATAAGTATAGTAATTGTTGTTCTATCGATCATATAAGCATAATATGGCTAATAATATGAGTCAGATTGATAATAATAGGAGTAATGAGTATAGTAATTGTCGTTCTATCGATCATATAAGCACAATATGGCTAATAATATGAGTTAGATTGATAGTAATAAGAGTAATAAGTATAGTAATTGTCGTCCTATTGATCATATCTGCATAATGTGGTTAATAATATGAGTTAGATTGACAATAGTGAGTGCAATAAGTATAGTAATTGTCGTTCTATCGATCACATAAGCATAATATGGCTAATAATATGAGATAGATGGATAATAATAAGAGTAATAAGTATAGTAATTGTCGTTCTATCGATCATATCTGCATAATGTGGTTAATAATATGAGTTAGATTGACAATAGTGAGTGCAATAAGTATAGTAATTGTCGTTCTATCGATCACATAAGCATAATATGGCTAATAATATGAGATAGATGGATAATAATAAGAGTAATAAGTATAGTAATTGTCGTTCTATCGATCATATCTGCATAATATGGTTCATAATATGAGTTAGATTGATAATAGCAAGAGTAATAAGTATAGTAATTGTCGTTCTATCGATCATATCTGCGTAATATGGTTAATAATATGAGTTAGATTGATAATAGTGAGTGTAATAAGTATAGTAATTGTAGTTCTATTCCTCATATAAGCATAATATGGTTAATAATATGCGTTAGATTGATAATAATAAGAGTAATAAGTATAGTAATTGTCGTCCTATCGATCATATCTGCATAATATGGTTAATAATATAACTTAGATTGATAACAGTGAGTGTAATAAGTATAGTAATTGTACTTCTATTGCTCATATAAGCATAATATTTCTAATAATATGAGTTAGATTGATAATAGTAAGAGTAATAAGTATAGTAATTGTCGGTCTATGGATCATATAAGCATAATATGGCTAATAATATATGTTAGATTGATAATGATAAGAGTAATAACTATAGTAATTGTCGTTCTATCGATCATATAAGCATGATATGGCCAATAATATGAGTTAGATTGATAATAATAAGAGTAATAAGTATAGTAATTGTCGTTCTATCGATCACATAAGCATAATATGGCTAATAATATGAGTTAGATTGATAATAATAAGAGTAATAAGTATAGTAATTGTCGTTCTATCGATCATATCTGCATAATATGGTTAATAATATGAGTTAGATTGATAATAGTGAGTGTAATAAGTATAGTAATTGTAGTTCTATTGCTCATATAAGCATAATATGGTTAATAATATGCGTTAGATTGATAATAGTAAGAGTAATAAGTATAGTAATTATCGTTCTACCGATCATATAAGCATAATATGGCTAATAAACTGAGTTAGATTGATAACAGTGAGTGTAATAAGTATAGTAATTGTCGATCTATCGATCATATAAGCATAATATGGCTAATAATATGGGTTAGATTGATAATGATAAGAGTAATAAGTAAAGTAATTGTCGTTCTATCGATCATATAAGCATGATATGGCCAATAATATGAGTTAAATTGATAATAATAAGAGTAATGAGTACAGTAATTGTCATCCTATCGATCATATAAGCATAATATGGCTAATAATATGAGTTAGATTGATAATAATAAGAGTAATGAGTATAGTAATTGTCATCCAATCGATCATATAAGTATAATATGGCTAATAATATGAGCTAGATTGATAATAATAAGAGTAATGAGTATAGTAATTGTCGTCCTATCGATCATATAAGCATAATGTGGCTAATAATATGAGTTAGATTGATAGTAATAAGAGTAATAAGTATAGTAATTGTCGTTCTATCGGTCATATAACCATAATATGGCTAATAATATGAGTTAGATTGGTAATGGTGAGTGTAATAAGTATAGTAATTGTAGTTCTATTGCTCATATAAGCATAATATGGTTAATAATATGCGTTAGATTGATAATAATAAGAGTAATGAGTATAGTAATTGTCGTTCTATCGATCATATCTGCATAATATGGTTAATAATATGAGTTAGATTGGTAATGGTGAGTGTAATAAGTATAGTAATTGTAGTTCTATTGCTCATATAAGCATAATATGGTTAATAATATGCGATAGGTTGATAATAATAAGAGTAATGAGTATAGTAATTGTCGTTCTATCGATCACATAAGCATAATATGGCTAATAATATGAGTTAGATTGATAACAGTGAGTGTAATAAGTATAGTAATTGTCGATCTATCGATCATATAAGCATAATATGGCAAATAATATGAGTTAGATTGATAATAGTAAGAGTAATAAGTATAGTAATTGTCGTTCTATCGATCACATAAGCATAATATGGCTAATAATATGAGTTAGATTGATAATAATAAAAGTAATGAGTATAGTAATTGTCGTCCTATCGAACATATAAGCATAATATGGCTAATAATATGAGTTACATTGATTATAATGAGAGTAATAAGTATAGTAATTGTTGTTCTATCGATCATATAAGCATAATATGGCTAATAATATGAGTCAGATTGATAATAATAGGAGTAATGAGTATAGTAATTGTCGTTCTATCGATCATATAAGCACAATATGGCTAATAATATGAGTTAGATTGATAATAATAAGAGTAATAAGTATATTAATTGTCGTTCTATCGGTCATATAACCATAATATGGCTAATAATATGAGTTAGATTGATAACAGTGAGTGTAATAAGTATAGTAATTGACGTTATATCGATCATATAAGCATAATATGGCTAATAATATGAGTTAGATTGATAATAATAAGAGTAATAAGTATAGTAATTGTCGTTCTATCAGTCATATAACCATAATATGGCTAATAATATGAGTTAGATTGATAATAATAAGAGTAATGAGTATAGTAATTGTCATCCTATCGATCATATAAGTATAATATGGCTAATAATATGAGTTAGATTGATAAGAATAAGAGTAATATGTATAGTAATTGTCGTTCTATCGATCACATCTGCATAATATGGTTAATAATATGAGTTAGATTGGTAATAGTGAGTGTAATAAGCATAGTAATTGTCGTTCTATCGATCATATAAGCATAATATGGCTAATAATATGAGTTAGATTGATAATAATAAGAGTAATAAGTATAGTAATTGTCGTCCTATCGATCATATCTGCATAATATGGTTAATAATATAAGTTAGATTGATAACAGTGAGTGTAATAAGTATAGTAATTGTACTTCTATTGCTCATATAAGCATAATATTTCTAATAATATGAGTTAGATTGATAATAGTAAGAGTAATAAGTATAGTAATTGTCGTTCTATCGATCACATAAGCATAAT
The DNA here is from genome assembly GCF_050947335.1 of Megachile rotundata. Lineage (NCBI taxonomy): Eukaryota > Metazoa > Arthropoda > Insecta > Hymenoptera > Megachilidae > Megachile > Megachile rotundata. Next base: position 93,314 of record NW_027473399.1, read on the forward strand.
ATGGCTAATAATATGAGTTAGATTGATAATAATAAGAGTAATGAGTATAGTAATTGTCGTCCTATCGAACATATAAGCATAATATGGCTAATAATATGAGTTACATTGATTATAATGAGAGTAATAAGTATAGTAATTGTTGTTCTATCGATCATATAAGCATAATATGGCTAATAATATGAGTCAGATTGATAATAATAGGAGTAATGAGTATAGTAATTGTCGTTCTATCGATCATATAAGCACAATATGGCTAATAATATGAGTTAGATTGATAATAATAAGAGTAATAAGTATATTAATTGTCGTTCTATCGGTCATATAACCATAATATGGCTAATAATATGAGTTAGATTGATAACAGTGAGTGTAATAAGTATAGTAATTGACGTTATATCGATCATATAAGCATAATATGGCTAATAATATGAGTTAGATTGATAATGATAAGAGTAATAAGTATAGTAATTGTCGTTCTATCAGTCATATAACCATAATATGGCTAATAATATGAGTTAGATTGATAATAATAAGAGTAATGAGTGTAGTAATTGTCATCCTATCGATCATATAAGTATAATATGGCTAATAATATGAGTTAGATTGATAAGAATAAGAGTAATATGTATAGTAATTGTCGTTCTATCGATCACATCTGCATAATATGGTTAATAATATGAGTTAGATTGGTAATAGTGAGTGTAATAAGCATAGTAATTGTCGTTCTATCGATCATATAAGCATAATATGGCTAATAATATGAGTTAGATTGATAATAATAAGAGTAATAAGTATAGTAATTGTCGTTCTATCAGTCATATAACCATAATATGGCTAATAATATGAGTTAGATTGATAATAATAAGAGTAATGAGTACAGTAATTGTCGTCCTATCGATCATATAAGCATAATATGGCTAATAATATGAGTTAGATTGATAATAATAAGAGTAATGAGTATAGTAATTGTCGTTCTATCAGTCATATAACCATAATATGGCTAATAATATGAGTTAGATTGATAACAGTGAGTGTAATAAGTATAGTAATTGTCGTTATATCGATCATATAAGCATAATATGGCTAATAATATGATTTAGATTGGTAATAGTGAGTGTAATAAGCATAGTAATTGTCGTTCTATCGATCATATAAGCATAATATGGCTAATAATATGAGTTAGATTGATAATAATAAGAGTAATAAGTATAGTAATTGTCGTTCTATCAGTCATATAACCATAATATGGCTAGTAATATGAGTTAGATTGATAATAATAAGAGTAATGAGTACAGTAATTGTCGTCCTATCGATCATATAAGCATAATATGGCTAATAATATGAGTTAGATTGATAATAATAAGAGTAATGAGTATAGTAATTGTCATCCTATCGATCATATAAGTATAACATGGCTAATAATATGAGTTAGATAGATAATAATAAGAGTAATGAGTATAGTAATTGTCGTCCTATCGATCATATAAGCATAATGTGGCTACTAATATGAGTTAGATTGATAGTAATAAGAGTAATAAGTATAGTAATTGTCGTTCTATCGGTCATATAACCATAATATGGCTAATAATATGAGTTAGATTGATAACAGTGAGTGTAATAAGTATAGTAATTGTCGTTATATCGATCATATAAGCATAATATGGCTAATAATATGAGTTAGATTGATAATAATAAGAGTAATGAGTATAGTAATTGTCGTCCTATCGATCATATAAGCATAATGTGGCTAATAATATGAGTTAGATTGATAGTATTAAGAGTAATAAGTATAGTAATTGTCGTTCTATCGGTCATATATCCATAATATGGCCAATAATATGAGTTAGATTGATAACAGTGAGTGTAATAAGTATAGTAATTGTCGTTATATCGATCATATAAGCATAATATGGCTAATAATATGAGTTAGATTGATAATAATAAAAGTAATAAGTATAGTAATTGTCGTTCTATCGATCATATCTGCATAATATGGTTAATAATATGAGTTAGATTGATAATAGTGAGTGTAATAAGTATAGTAATTGTAGTTCTATTGCTCATATAAGCATAATATGGTTAATAATATGCGTTAGATTGATAATAATAAGAGTAATAAGTATAGTAATTGTCGTCCTATCGATCATATCTGCATAATATGGTTAATAATATAAGTTAGATTGATAACAGTGAGTGTAATAAGTATAGTAATTGTACTTCTATTGCTCATATAAGCATAATATGGTTAATAATATGCGTTAGATTGATAATAGTAAGAGTAATAAGTATAGTAATTATCGTTCTACCGATCATATAAGCATAATATGGCTAATAAACTGAGTTAGATTGATAACAGTGAGTGTAATAAGTATAGTAATTGTCGATCTATCGATCATATAAGCATAATATGGCTAATAATATGGGTTAGATTGATAATGATAAGAGTAATAAGTACAGTAATTGTCGTTCTATCGATCATATAAGCATAATATGGCTAATAATATGGGTTAGATTGATAATGATAAGAGTAATAACTATAGTAATTGTCGTTCTACCGATCATATAAGCATGATATGGCCAATAATATGAGTTAGATTGATAATAATAAGAGTAATAAGTATAGTAATTGTCGTTCTATCGATCATATCTGCATAATATGGTTAATAATATGAGTTAGATTGGTAATGGTGAGTGTAATAAGTATAGTAATTGTAGTTCTATTGCTCATATAAGCATAATATGGTTAATAATATGCGTTAGATTGATAATAATAAGAGTAATAAGTATAGTAATTGTCGTCCTATCGATCATATCTGCATAATGTGGTTATTAATATGAGTTAGATTGACAATAGTGAGTGCAATAAGTATAGTAATTGTCGTTCTATCGATCATATCTGCATAATATGGTTAATAATATGAGTTAGATTGGTAATGGTGAGTGTAATAAGTATATTAATTGTAGTTCTATTGCTCATATAAGCATAATATGGTTAATAATATGCGATAGATTGATAATGATAAGAGTAATAGGTATATTAATTGTCGTCCTATCGGTCATATAACCATAATATGGCTAATAATATGAGTTAGATTGATAACAGTGAGTGTAATAAGTATAGTAATTGACGTTATATCGATCATATAAGCATAATATGGCTAATAATATGAGTTAGATTGATAATAATAAGAGTAATAAGTATAGTAATTGTCGTTCTATCAGTCATATAACCATAATATGGCTAGTAATATGAGTTAGATTGATAATAATAAGAGTAATGAGTGTAGTAATTGTCATCCTATCGATCATATAAGTATAATATGGCTAATAATATGAGTTAGATTGATAAGAATAAGAGTAATATGTATAGTAATTGTCGTTCTATCGATCACATCTGCATAATATGGTTAATAATATGAGTTAGATTGGTAATAGTGAGTGTAATAAGCATAGTAATTGTCGTTCTATCGATCATATAAGCATAATATGGCTAATAATATGAGTTAGATTGATAATAATAAGAGTAATAAGTATAGTAATTGTCGTTCTATCAGTCATATAACCATAATATGGCTAATAATATGAGTTAGATTGATAATAATAAGAGTAATGAGTACAGTAATTGTCGTCCTATCGATCATATAAGCATAATATGGCTAATAATATGAGTTAGATTGATAATAATAAGAGTAATGAGTATAGTAATTGTCGTTCTATCAGTCATATAACCATAATATGGCTAATAATATGAGTTAGATTGATAATAGTGAGTGTAATAAGTATAGTAATTGTCGTTATATCGATCATATAAGCATAATATGGCTAATAATATGATTTAGATTGGTAATAGTGAGTGTAATAAGCATAGTAATTGTCGTTCTATCGATCATATAAGCATAATATGGCTAATAATATGAGTTAGATTGATAATAATAAGAGTAATAAGTATAGTAATTGTCGTTCTATCAGTCATATAACCATAATATGGCTAGTAATATGAGTTAGATTGATAATAATAAGAGTAATGAGTACAGTAATTGTCGTCCTATCGATCATATAAGCATAATATGGCTAATAATATGAGTTAGATTGATAATAATAAGAGTAATGAGTATAGTAATTGTCATCCTATCGATCATATAAGTATAACATGGCTAATAATATGAGTTAGATAGATAATAATAAGAGTAATGAGTATAGTAATTGTCGTCCTATCGATCATATAAGCATAATGTGGCTAATAATATGAGTTAGATTGATAGTAATAAGAGTAATAAGTATAGTAATTGTCGTTCTATCGGTCATATAACCATAATATGGCTAATAATATGAGTTAGATTGATAACAGTGAGTGTAATAAGTATAGTAATTGTCGTTATATCGATCATATAAGCATAATATGGCTAATAATATGAGTTAGATTGATAATAATAAGAGTAATGAGTATAGTAATTGTCGTCCTATCGATCATATAAGCATAATGTGGCTAATAATATGAGTTAGATTGATAGTAATAAGAGTAATAAGTATAGTAATTGTCGTTCTATCGGTCATATATCCATAATATGGCCAATAATATGAGTTAGATTGATAACAGTGAGTGTAATAAGTATAGTAATTGTCGTTATATCGATCATATAAGCATAATATGGCTAATAATATGAGTTAGATTGATAATAATAAAAGTAATAAGTATAGTAATTGTCGTTCTATCGATCATATCTGCATAATATGGTTAATAATATGAGTTAGATTGATAATAGTGAGTGTAATAAGTATAGTAATTGTAGTTCTATTGCTCATATAAGCATAATATGGTTAATAATATGCGTTAGATTGATAATAATAAGAGTAATAAGTATAGTAATTGTCGTCCTATCGATCATATCTGCATAATATGGTTAATAATATAAGTTAGATTGATAACAGTGAGTGTAATAAGTATAGTAATTGTACTTCTATTGCTCATATAAGCATAATATTTCTAATAATATGAGTTAGATTGATAATAGTAAGAGTAATAAGTATAGTAATTGTCGTTCTATCGATCACATAAGCATAATATGGCTAATAATATGAGTTAGATTGATAATAATAAGAGTAATGAGTATAGTAATTGTCGTCCTATCGAACATATAAGCATAATATGGCTAATAATATGAGTTACATTGATTATAATGAGAGTAATAAGTATAGTAATTGTTGTTCTATCGATCATATAAGCATAATATGGCTAATAATATGAGTCAGATTGATAATAATAGGAGTAATGAGTATAGTAATTGGCGTTCTATCGATCATATAAGCACAATATGGCTAATAATATGAGTTAGATTGATAATAATAAGAGTAATAAGTATATTAATTGTCGTTCTATCGGTCATATAACCATAATATGGCTAATAATATGAGTTAGATTGATAACAGTGAGTGTAATAAGTATAGTAATTGACGTTATATCGATCATATAAGCATAATATGGCTAATAATATGAGTTAGATTGATAATAATAAGAGTAATAAGTATAGTAATTGTCGTTCTATCAGTCATATAACCATAATATGGCTAATAATATGAGTTAGATTGATAATAATAAGAGTAATGAGTGTAGTAATTGTCATCCTATCGATCATATAAGTATAATATGGCTAATAATATGAGTTAGATTGATAAGAATAAGAGTAATATGTATAGTAATTGTCGTTCTATCGATCACATCTGCATAATATGGTTAATAATATGAGTTAGATTGGTAATAGTGAGTGTAATAAGCATAGTAATTGTCGTTCTATCGATCATATAAGCATAATATGGCTAATAATATGAGTTAGATTGATAATAATAAGAGTAATAAGTATAGTAATTGTCGTTCTATCAGTCATATAACCATAATATGGCTAATAATATGAGTTAGATTGATAATAATAAGAGTAATGAGTACAGTAATTGTCGTCCTATCGATCATATAAGCATAATATGGCTAATAATATGAGTTAGATTGATAATAATAAGAGTAATGAGTATAGTAATTGTCGTTCTATCAGTCATATAACCATAATATGGCTAATAATATGAGTTAGATTGATAACAGTGAGTGTAATAAGTATAGTAATTGTCGTTATATCGATCATATAAGCATAATATGGCTAATAATATGATTTAGATTGGTAATAGTGAGTGTAATAAGCATAGTAATTGTCGTTCTATCGATCATATAAGCATAATATGGCTAATAATATGAGTTAGATTGATAATAATAAGAGTAATAAGTATAGTAATTGTCGTTCTATCAGTCATATAACCATAATATGGCTAGTAATATGAGTTAGATTGATAATAATAAGAGTAATGAGTACAGTAATTGTCGTCCTATCGATCATATAAGCATAATATGGCTAATAATATGAGTTAGATTGATAATAATAAGAGAAATGAGTATAGTAATTGTCATCCTATCGATCATATAAGTATAACATGGCTAATAATATGAGTTAGATAGATAATAATAAGAGTAATGAGTATAGTAATTGTCGTCCTATCGATCATATAAGCATAATGTGGCTACTAATATGAGTTAGATTGATAGTAATAAGAGTAATAAGTATAGTAATTGTCGTTCTATCGGTCATATAACCATAATATGGCTAATAATATGAGTTAGATTGATAACAGTGAGTGTAATAAGTATAGTAATTGTCGTTATATCGATCATATAAGCATAATATGGCTAATAATATGAGTTAGATTGATAATAATAAGAGTAATGAGTATAGTAATTGTCGTCCTATCGATCATATAAGCATAATGTGGCTAATAATATGAGTTAGATTGATAGTAATAAGAGTAATAAGTATAGTAATTGTCGTTCTATCGGTCATATATCCATAATATGGCCAATAATATGAGTTAGATTGATAACAGTGAGTGTAATAAGTATAGTAATTGTCGTTATATCGATCATATAAGCATAATATGGCTAATAATATGAGTTAGATTGATAATAATAAAAGTAATAAGTATAGTAATTGTCGTTCTATCGATCATATCTGCATAATATGGTTAATAATATGAGTTAGATTGATAATAGTGAGTGTAATAAGTATAGTAATTGTAGTTCTATTGCTCATATAAGCATAATATGGTTAATAATATGCGTTAGATTGATAATAATAAGAGTAATAAGTATAGTAATTGTCGTCCTATCGATCATATCTGCATAATATGGTTAATAATATAAGTTAGATTGATAACAGTGAGTGTAATAAGTATAGTAATTGTACTTCTATTGCTCATATAAGCATAATATGGTTAATAATATGCGTTAGATTGATAATAGTAAGAGTAATAAGTATAGTAATTATCGTTCTACCGATCATATAAGCATAATATGGCTAATAAACTGAGTTAGATTGATAACAGTGAGTGTAATAAGTATAGTAATTGTCGATCTATCGATCATATAAGCATAATATGGCTAATAATATGGGTTAGATTGATAATGATAAGAGTAATAAGTACAGTAATTGTCGTTCTATCGATCATATAAGCATAATATGGCTAATAATATGGGTTAGATTGATAATGATAAGAGTAATAACTATAGTAATTGTCGTTCTACCGATCATATAAGCATGATATGGCCAATAATATGAGTTAGATTGATAATAATAAGAGTAATAAGTATAGTAATTGTCGTTCTATCGATCATATCTGCATAATATGGTTAATAATATGAGTTAGATTGGTAATGGTGAGTGTAATAAGTATAGTAATTGTAGTTCTATTGCTCATATAAGCATAATATGGTTAATAATATGCGTTAGATTGATAATAATAAGAGTAATAAGTATAGTAATTGTCGTCCTATCGATCATATCTGCATAATGTGGTTATTAATATGAGTTAGATTGACAATAGTGAGTGCAATAAGTATAGTAATTGTCGTTCTATCGATCATATCTGCATAATATGGTTAATAATATGAGTTAGATTGGTAATGGTGAGTGTAATAAGTATATTAATTGTAGTTCTATTGCTCATATAAGCATAATATGGTTAATAATATGCGATAGATTGATAATGATAAGAGTAATAGGTATAGTAATTGTCGTTCTATCGATCATATAAGCATAATATGGCTAATAATATGAGTTAGATTGATAATAGCAAGAGTAATAAGTATAGTAATTGTCGTTCTATCGATCATATCTGCATAATATGGTTAATAATATGAGTTAGATTGATAATAGTGAGTGTAATAAGTATGGTAATTGTAGTTCTATTGCTCATATAAGCATAATATGGTTAATAATATGCGTTAGATTGATAATAATAAGAGTAATAAGTATAGTAATTGTCGTCCTATCGATCATATCTGCATAATATGGTTAATAATATAAGTTAGATTGATAACAGTGAGTGTAATAAGTATAGTAATTGTACTTCTATTGCTCATATAAGCATAATATTTCTAATAATATGAGTTAGATTGATAATAGTAAGAGTAATAAGTATAGTAATTGTCGGTCTATGGATCATATAAGCATAATATGGCTAATAATATATGTTAGATTGATAATGATAAGAGTAATAACTATAGTAATTGTCGTTCTATCGATCATATAAGCATGATATGGCCAATAATATGAGTTAGATTGATAATAGTAAGAGTAATAAGTATAGTAATTATCGTTCTACTGATCATATAAGCATAATATGGCTAATAAACTGAGTTAGATTGATAACAGTGAGTGTAATAAGTATAGTAATTGTCGATCTATCGATCATATAAGCATAATATGGCTAATAATATGGGTTAGATTGATAATGATAAGAGTAATAAGTACAGTAATTGTCGTTCTATCGATCATATAAGCATAATATGGCTAATAATATGGGTTAGATTGATAATGATAAGAGTAATATCTATAGTAATTGTCGTTCTACCGATCATATAAGCATGATATGGCCAATAATATGAGTTAGATTGATAATAATAAGAGTAATAAGTATAGGTAATTGTCGTTCTATCGATCATATCTGCATAATATGGTTAATAATATGAGTTAGATTGGTAATGGTGAGTGTAATAAGTATAGTAATTGTAGTTCTATTGCTCATATAAGCATAATATGGTTAATAATATGCGTTAGATTGATAATAATAAGAGTAATAAGTATAGTAATTGTCGTCCTATCGATCATATCTGCATAATGTGGTTATTAATATGAGTTAGATTGACAATAGTGAGTGCAATAAGTATAGTAATTGTCGTTCTATCGATCACATAAGCATAATATGGCTAATAATATGAGATAGATGGATAATAATAAGAGTAATAAGTATAGTAATTGTCGTTCTATCGATCATATCTGCATAATATGGTTCATAATATGAGTTAGATTGATAATAGTGAGTGTAATAAGTATAGTAATTGTAGTTCTATTGCTCATATAAGCATAATATGGTTAATAATATGCGATAGATTGATAATAATAAGAGTAATGAGTATAGTAATTGTCGTTCTATCGATCAGATAAGCATAATATGGCCAATAATATGAGTCAGATTGATAATAATAAGAGTAATAAGTATAGTAATTGTCGTTCTATCGATCATATCTGCATAATATGGTTAATAATATGAGTTAGATTGGTAATGGTGAGTGTAATAAGTATATTAATTGTAGTTCTATTGCTCATATAAGCATAATATGGTTAATAATATGCGATAGATTGATAATGATAAGAGTAATAGGTATAGTAATTGTCGTTCTATCGATCATATAAGCATAATATGGCTAATAATATGAGTCAGATTGATAATAATAGGAGTAATGAGTATAGTAATTGTCGTTCTATAGATCATATAAGCACAATATGGCTAATAATATGAGTTAGATTGATAACAATAAGGGTAATAAGTATATTAATTGTCGTTCTATCGGTCATATAACCATAATATGGCTAATAATATGAGTTAGATTGATAACAGTGAGTGTAATAAGTATAGTAATTGACGTTATATCGATCATATAAGCATAATATGGCTAATAATATGAGTTAGATTGATAATAATAAGAGTAATAAGTATAGTAATTGTCGTTCTATCAGTCATATAACCATAATATGGCTAATAATATGAGTTAGATTGATAATAATAAGAGTAATGAGTATAGTAATTGTCATCCTATCGATCATATAAGTATAATATGGCCAATAATATGAGTTAGATTGATAATAGTAAGAGTAATAAGTATAGTAATTATCGTTCTACCGATCATATAAGCATAATATGGCTAATAAACTGAGTTAGATTGATAACAGTGAGTGTAATAAGTATAGTAATTGTCGATCTATCGATCATATAAGCATAATATGGCTAATAATATGGGTTAGATTGATAATGATAAGAGTAATAAGTACAGTAATTGTCGTTCTATCGATCATATAAGCATAATATGGCTAATAATATGGGTTAGATTGATAATTATAAGAGTAATAACTATAGTAATTGTTGTTCTATCGATCATATAAGCATGATATGGCCAATAATATGAGTTAGATTGATAATAATAAGAGTAATAAGTATAGTAATTGTCGTTCTATCGATCATATCTGCATAATATGGTTAATAATATGAGTTAGATTGGTAATGGTGAGTGTAATAAGTATAGTAATTGTAGTTCTATTGCTCATATAAGCATAATATGGTTAATAATATGCGTTAGATTGATAATAATAAGAGTAATAAGTATAGTAATTGTCGTCCTATCGATCATATCTGCATAATGTGGTTAATAATATGCGATAGATTGATAATGATAAGAGTAATAGGTATAGTAATTGTCGTTCTATCGATCATATAAGCATAATATGGCTAATAATATGAGTTAGATTGATAATAGCAAGAGTAATAAGTATAGTAATTGTCGTTCTATCGATCATATCTGCATAATATGGTTAATAATATGAGTTAGATTGATAATAGTGAGTGTAATAAGTATAGTAATTGTAGTTCTATTGCTCATATAAGCATAATATGGTTAATAATATGCGTTAGATTGATAATAATAAGAGTAATAAGTATAGTAATTGTCGTCCTATCGATCATATCTGCATAATATGGTTAATAATATAAGTTAGATTGATAACAGTGAGTGTAATAAGTATAGTAATTGTACTTCTATTGCTCATATAAGCATAATATTTCTAATAATATGAGTTAGATTGATAATAGTAAGAGTAATAAGTATAGTAATTGTCGGTCTATGGATCATATAAGCATAATATGGCTAATAATATATGTTAGATTGATAATGATAAGAGTAATAACTATAGTAATTGTCGTTCTATCGATCATATAAGCATGATATGGCCAATAATATGAGTTAGATTGATAATAATAAGAGTAATAAGTATAGTAATTGTCGTTCTATCGATCACATAAGCATAATATGGCTAATAATATGAGTTAGATTGATAATAATAAGAGTAATAAGTATAGTAATTGTCGTTCTATCGATCATATCTGCATAATATGGTTAATAATATGAGTTAGATTGGTAATGGTGAGTGTAATAAGTATAGTAATTGTAGTTCTATTGCTCATATAAGCGTAATATGGTTAATAATATCCGATAGATTGATAATAATAAGAGTAATGAGTACAGTAATTGTCGTCCTATCGATCATATAAGCATAATATGGCTAATAATATGAGTTAGATTGATAATAATAAGAGTAATGAGTATAGTAATTGTCGTTCTATCAGTCATATAACCATAATATGGCTAATAATATGAGTTAGATTGATAACAGTGAGTGTAATAAGTATAGTAATTGTCGTTATATCGATCATATAAGCATAATATGGCTAATAATATGATTTAGATTGGTAATAGTGAGTGTAATAAGCATAGTAATTGTCGTTCTATCGATCATATAAGCATAATATGGCTAATAATATGAGTTAGATTGATAATAATAAGAGTAATAAGTATAGTAATTGTCGTTCTATCAGTCATATAACCATAATATGGCTAGTAATATGAGTTAGATTGATAATAATAAGAGTAATGAGTACAGTAATTGTCGTCCTATCGATCATATAAGCATAATATGGCTAATAATATGAGTTAGATTGATAATAATAAGAGTAATGAGTATAGTAATTGTCATCCTATCGATCATATAAGTATAACATGGCTAATAATATGAGTTAGATAGATAATAATAAGAGTAATGAGTATAGTAATTGTCGTCCTATCGATCATATAAGCATAATGTGGCTACTAATATGAGTTAGATTGATAGTAATAAGAGTAATAAGTATAGTAATTGTCGTTCTATCGGTCATATAACCATAATATGGCTAATAATATGAGTTAGATTGATAACAGTGAGTGTAATAAGTATAGTAATTGTCGTTATATCGATCATATAAGCATAATATGGCTAATAATATGAGTTAGATTGATAATAATAAGAGTAATGAGTATAGTAATTGTCGTCCTATCGATCATATAAGCATAATGTGGCTAATAATATGAGTTAGATTGATAGTAATAAGAGTAATAAGTATAGTAATTGTCGTTCTATCGGTCATATATCCATAATATGGCCAATAATATGAGTTAGATTGATAACAGTGAGTGTAATAAGTATAGTAATTGTCGTTATATCGATCATATAAGCATAATATGGCTAATAATATGAGTTAGATTGATAATAATAAAAGTAATAAGTATAGTAATTGTCGTTCTATCGATCATATCTGCATAATATGGTTAATAATATGAGTTAGATTGATAATAGTGAGTGTAATAAGTATAGTAATTGTAGTTCTATTGCTCATATAAGTATAATATGGTTAATAATATGCGTTAGATTGATAATAATAAGAGTAATAAGTATAGTAATTGTCGTCCTATCGATCATATCTGCATAATGTGGTTATTAATATAAGTTAGATTGATAACAGTGAGTGCAATAAGTATAGTAATTGTACTTCTATTGCTCATATAAGCATAATATGGTTAATAATATGAGTTAGATTGGTAATGGTGAGTGTAATAAGTATATTAATTGTAGTTCTATTGCTCATATAAGCATAATATGGTTAATAATATGCGATAGATTGATAATGATAAGAGTAATAGGTATATTAATTGTCGTCCTATCGGTCATATAACCATAATATGGCTAATAATATGAGTTAGATTGATAACAGTGAGTGTAATAAGTATAGTAATTGACGTTATATCGATCATATAAGCATAATATGGCTAATAATATGAGTTAGATTGATAATAATAAGAGTAATAAGTATAGTAATTGTCGTTCTATCAGTCATATAACCATAATATGGCTAGTAATATGAGTTAGATTGATAATAATAAGAGTAATGAGTGTAGTAATTGTCATCCTATCGATCATATAAGTATAATATGGCTAATAATATGAGTTAGATTGATAAGAATAAGAGTAATATGTATAGTAATTGTCGTTCTATCGATCACATCTGCATAATATGGTTAATAATATGAGTTAGATTGGTAATAGTGAGTGTAATAAGCATAGTAATTGTCGTTCTATCGATCATATAAGCATAATATGGCTAATAATATGAGTTAGATTGATAATAATAAGAGTAATAAGTATAGTAATTGTCGTTCTATCAGTCATATAACCATAATATGGCTAATAATATGAGTTAGATTGATAATAATAAGAGTAATGAGTACAGTAATTGTCGTCCTATCGATCATATAAGCATAATATGGCTAATAATATGAGTTAGATTGATAATAATAAGAGTAATGAGTATAGTAATTGTCGTTCTATCAGTCATATAACCATAATATGGCTAATAATATGAGTTAGATTGATAATAGTGAGTGTAATAAGTATAGTAATTGTCGTTATATCGATCATATAAGCATAATATGGCTAATAATATGATTTAGATTGGTAATAGTGAGTGTAATAAGCATAGTAATTGTCGTTCTATCGATCATATAAGCATAATATGGCTAATAATATGAGTTAGATTGATAATAATAAGAGTAATAAGTATAGTAATTGTCGTTCTATCAGTCATATAACCATAATATGGCTAGTAATATGAGTTAGATTGATAATAATAAGAGTAATGAGTACAGTAATTGTCGTCCTATCGATCATATAAGCATAATATGGCTAATAATATGAGTTAGATTGATAATAATAAGAGTAATGAGTATAGTAATTGTCATCCTATCGATCATATAAGTATAACATGGCTAATAATATGAGTTAGATAGATAATAATAAGAGTAATGAGTATAGTAATTGTCGTCCTATCGATCATATAAGCATAATGTGGCTAATAATATGAGTTAGATTGATAGTAATAAGAGTAATAAGTATAGTAATTGTCGTTCTATCGGTCATATAACCATAATATGGCTAATAATATGAGTTAGATTGATAACAGTGAGTGTAATAAGTATAGTAATTGTCGTTATATCGATCATATAAGCATAATATGGCTAATAATATGAGTTAGATTGATAATAATAAGAGTAATGAGTATAGTAATTGTCGTCCTATCGATCATATAAGCATAATGTGGCTACTAATATGAGTTAGATTGATAGTAATAAGAGTAATAAGTATAGTAATTGTCGTTCTATCGGTCATATAACCATAATATGGCTAATAATATGAGTTAGATTGATAACAGTGAGTGTAATAAGTATAGTAATTGTCGTTATATCGATCATATAAGCATAATATGGCTAATAATATGAGTTAGATTGATAATAATAAGAGTAATGAGTATAGTAATTGTCGTCCTATCGATCATATAAGCATAATGTGGCTAATAATATGAGTTAGATTGATAGTAATAAGAGTAATAAGTATAGTAATTGTCGTTCTATCGGTCATATATCCATAATATGGCCAATAATATGAGTTAGATTGATAACAGTGAGTGTAATAAGTATAGTAATTGTCGTTATATCGATCATATAAGCATAATATGGCTAATAATATGAGTTAGATTGATAATAATAAAAGTAATAAGTATAGTAATTGTCGTTCTATCGATCATATCTGCATAATATGGTTAATAATATGAGTTAGATTGATAATAGTGAGTGTAATAAGTATAGTAATTGTAGTTCTATTGCTCATATAAGTATAATATGGTTAATAATATGCGTTAGATTGATAATAATAAGAGTAATAAGTATAGTAATTGTCGTCCTATCGATCATATCTGCATAATGTGGTTATTAATATAAGTTAGATTGATAACAGTGAGTGCAATAAGTATAGTAATTGTACTTCTATTGCTCATATAAGCATAATATGGTTAATAATATGAGTTAGATTGGTAATGGTGAGTGTAATAAGTATATTAATTGTAGTTCTATTGCTCATATAAGCATAATATGGTTAATAATATGCGATAGATTGATAATGATAAGAGTAATAGGTATATTAATTGTCGTCCTATCGGTCATATAACCATAATATGGCTAATAATATGAGTTAGATTGATAACAGTGAGTGTAATAAGTATAGTAATTGACGTTATATCGATCATATAAGCATAATATGGCTAATAATATGAGTTAGATTGATAATAATAAGAGTAATAAGTATAGTAATTGTCGTTCTATCAGTCATATAACCATAATATGGCTAGTAATATGAGTTAGATTGATAATAATAAGAGTAATGAGTGTAGTAATTGTCATCCTATCGATCATATAAGTATAATATGGCTAATAATATGAGTTAGATTGATAAGAATAAGAGTAATATGTATAGTAATTGTCGTTCTATCGATCACATCTGCATAATATGGTTAATAATATGAGTTAGATTGGTAATAGTGAGTGTAATAAGCATAGTAATTGTCGTTCTATCGATCATATAAGCATAATATGGCTAATAATATGAGTTAGATTGATAATAATAAGAGTAATAAGTATAGTAATTGTCGTTCTATCAGTCATATAACCATAATATGGCTAATAATATGAGTTAGATTGATAATAATAAGAGTAATGAGTACAGTAATTGTCGTCCTATCGATCATATAAGCATAATATGGCTAATAATATGAGTTAGATTGATAATAATAAGAGTAATGAGTATAGTAATTGTCGTTCTATCAGTCATATAACCATAATATGGCTAATAATATGAGTTAGATTGATAATAGTGAGTGTAATAAGTATAGTAATTGTCGTTATATCGATCATATAAGCATAATATGGCTAATAATATGATTTAGATTGGTAATAGTGAGTGTAATAAGCATAGTAATTGTCGTTCTATCGATCATATAAGCATAATATGGCTAATAATATGAGTTAGATTGATAATAATAAGAGTAATAAGTATAGTAATTGTCGTTCTATCAGTCATATAACCATAATATGGCTAGTAATATGAGTTAGATTGATAATAATAAGAGTAATGAGTACAGTAATTGTCGTCCTATCGATCATATAAGCATAATATGGCTAATAATATGAGTTAGATTGATAATAATAAGAGTAATGAGTATAGTAATTGTCATCCTATCGATCATATAAGTATAACATGGCTAATAATATGAGTTAGATAGATAATAATAAGAGTAATGAGTATAGTAATTGTCGTCCTATCGATCATATAAGCATAATGTGGCTAATAATATGAGTTGGATTGATAGTAATAAGAGTAATAAGTATAGTAATTGTCGTTCTATCGGTCATATAACCATAATATGGCTAATAATATGAGTTAGATTGATAACAGTGAGTGTAATAAGTATAGTAATTGTCGTTATATCGATCATATAAGCATAATATGGCTAATAATATGAGTTAGATTGATAATAATAAGAGTAATGAGTATAGTAATTGTCGTCCTATCGATCATATAAGCATAATGTGGCTAATAATATGAGTTAGATTGATAGTAATAAGAGCAATAAGTATAGTAATTGTCGTTCTATCGGTCATATATCCATAATATGGCCAATAATATGAGTTAGATTGATAACAGTGAGTGTAATAAGTATAGTAATTGTCGTTATATCGATCATATAAGCATAATATGGCTAATAATATGAGTTAGATTGATAATAATAAAAGTAATAAGTATAGTAATTGTCGTTCTATCGATCATATCTGCATAATATGGTTAATAATATGAGTTAGATTGATAATAGTGAGTGTAATAAGTATAGTAATTGTAGTTCTATTGCTCATATAAGCATAATATGGTTAATAATATGCGTTAGATTGATAATAATAAGAGTAATAAGTATAGTAATTGTCGTCCTATCGATCATATCTGCATAATATGGTTAATAATATAAGTTAGATTGATAACAGTGAGTGTAATAAGTATAGTAATTGTACTTCTATTGCTCATATAAGCATAATATTTCTAATAATATGAGTTAGATTGATAATAGTAAGAGTAATAAGTATAGTAATTGTCGTTCTATCGATCACATAAGCATAATATGGCTAATAATATGAGTTAGATTGATAATAATAAGAGTAATGAGTATAGTAATTGTCGTCCTATCGAACATATAAGCATAATATGGATAATAATATGAGTTACATTGATTATAATGAGAGTAATAAGTATAGTAATTGTTGTTCTATCGATCATATAAGCATAATATGGCTAATAATATGAGTCAGATTGATAATAATAGGAGTAATGAGTATAGTAATTGTCGTTCTATCGATCATATAAGCACAATATGGCTAATAATATGAGTTAGATTGATAATAATAAGAGTAATAAGTATATTAATTGTCGTTCTATCGGTCATATAACCATAATATGGCTAATAATATGAGTTAGATTGATAACAGTGAGTGTAATAAGTATAGTAATTGACGTTATATCGATCATATAAGCATAATATGGCTAATAATATGAGTTAGATTGATAATAATAAGAGTAATAAGTATAGTAATTGTCGTTCTATCAGTCATATAACCATAATATGGCTAATAATATGAGTTAGATTGATAATAATAAGAGTAATGAGTGTAGTAATTGTCATCCTATCGATCATATAAGTATAATATGGCTAATAATATGAGTTAGATTGATAAGAATAAGAGTAATATGTATAGTAATTGTCGTTCTATCGATCACATCTGCATAATATGGTTAATAATATGAGTTAGATTGGTAATAGTGAGTGTAATAAGCATAGTAATTGTCGTTCTATCGATCATATAAGCATAATATGGCTAATAATATGAGTTAGATTGATAATAATAAGAGTAATAAGTATAGTAATTGTCGTTCTATCAGTCATATAACCATAATATGGCTAATAATATGAGTTAGATTGATAATAATAAGAGTAATGAGTACAGTAATTGTCGTCCTATCGATCATATAAGCATAATATGGCTAATAATATGAGTTAGATTGATAATAATAAGAGTAATGAGTATAGTAATTGTCGTTCTATCAGTCATATAACCATAATATGGCTAATAATATGAGTTAGATTGATAATAATAAGAGTAATGAGTGTAGTAATTGTCATCCTATCGATCATATAAGTATAATATGGCTAATAATATGAGTTAGATTGATAAGAATAAGAGTAATATGTATAGTAATTGTCGTTCTATCGATCACATCTGCATAATATGGTTAATAATATGAGTTAGATTGGTAATAGTGAGTGTAATAAGCATAGTAATTGTCGTTCTATCGATCATATAAGCATAATATGGCTAATAATATGAGTTAGATTGATAATAATAAGAGTAATAAGTATAGTAATTGTCGTTCTATCAGTCATATAACCATAATATGGCTAATAATATGAGTTAGATTGATAATAATAAGAGTAATGAGTACAGTAATTGTCGTCCTATCGATCATATAAGCATAATATGGCTAATAATATGAGTTAGATTGATAATAATAAGAGTAATGAGTATAGTAATTGTCGTTCTATCAGTCATATAACCATAATATGGCTAATAATATGAGTTAGATTGATAACAGTGAGTGTAATAAGTATAGTAATTGTCGTTATATCGATCATATAAGCATAATATGGCTAATAATATGATTTAGATTGGTAATAGTGAGTGTAATAAGCATAGTAATTGTCGTTCTATCGATCATATAAGCATAATATGGCTAATAATATGAGTTAGATTGATAATAATAAGAGTAATAAGTATAGTAATTGTCGTTCTATCAGTCATATAACCATAATATGGCTAGTAATATGAGTTAGATTGATAATAATAAGAGTAATGAGTACAGTAATTGTCGTCCTATCGATCATATAAGCATAATATGGCTAATAATATGAGTTAGATTGATAATAATAAGAGAAATGAGTATAGTAATTGTCATCCTATCGATCATATAAGTATAACATGGCTAATAATATGAGTTAGATAGATAATAATAAGAGTAATGAGTATAGTAATTGTCGTCCTATCGATCATATAAGCATAATGTGGCTACTAATATGAGTTAGATTGATAGTAATAAGAGTAATAAGTATAGTAATTGTCGTTCTATCGGTCATATAACCATAATATGGCTAATAATATGAGTTAGATTGATAACAGTGAGTGTAATAAGTATAGTAATTGTCGTTATATCGATCATATAAGCATAATATGGCTAATAATATGAGTTAGATTGATAATAATAAGAGTAATGAGTATAGTAATTGTCGTCCTATCGATCATATAAGCATAATGTGGCTAATAATATGAGTTAGATTGATAGTAATAAGAGTAATAAGTATAGTAATTGTCGTTCTATCGATCATATCTGCATAATATGGTTAATAATATGAGTTAGATTGATAATAGTGAGTGTAATAAGTATAGTAATTGTAGTTCTATTGCTCATATAAGCATAATATGGTTAATAATATGCGTTAGATTGATAATAATAAGAGTAATAAGTATAGTAATTGTCGTCCTATCGATCATATCTGCATAATATGGTTAATAATATAAGTTAGATTGATAACAGTGAGTGTAATAAGTATAGTAATTGTACTTCTATTGCTCATATAAGCATAATATGGTTAATAATATGCGTTAGATTGATAATAGTAAGAGTAATAAGTATAGTAATTATCGTTCTACCGATCATATAAGCATAATATGGCTAATAAACTGAGTTAGATTGATAACAGTGAGTGTAATAAGTATAGTAATTGTCGATCTATCGATCATATAAGCATAATATGGCTAATAATATGGGTTAGATTGATAATGATAAGAGTAATAAGTACAGTAATTGTCGTTCTATCGATCATATAAGCATAATATGGCTAATAATATGGGTTAGATTGATAATGATAAGAGTAATAACTATAGTAATTGTCGTTCTACCGATCATATAAGCATGATATGGCCAATAATATGAGTTAGATTGATAATAATAAGAGTAATAAGTATAGTAATTGTCGTTCTATCGATCATATCTGCATAATATGGTTAATAATATGAGTTAGATTGGTAATGGTGAGTGTAATAAGTATAGTAATTGTAGTTCTATTGCTCATATAAGCATAATATGGTTAATAATATGCGTTAGATTGATAATAATAAGAGTAATAAGTATAGTAATTGTCGTCCTATCGATCATATCTGCATAATGTGGTTATTAATATGAGTTAGATTGACAATAGTGAGTGCAATAAGTATAGTAATTGTCGTTCTATCGATCATATCTGCATAATATGGTTAATAATATGAGTTAGATTGGTAATGGTGAGTGTAATAAGTATATTAATTGTAGTTCTATTGCTCATATAAGCATAATATGGTTAATAATATGCGATAGATTGATAATGATAAGAGTAATAGGTATAGTAATTGTCGTTCTATCGATCATATAAGCATAATATGGCTAATAATATGAGTTAGATTGATAATAGCAAGAGTAATAAGTATAGTAATTGTCGTTCTATCGATCATATCTGCATAATATGGTTAATAATATGAGTTAGATTGATAATAGTGAGTGTAATAAGTATGGTAATTGTAGTTCTATTGCTCATATAAGCATAATATGGTTAATAATATGCGTTAGATTGATAATAATAAGAGTAATAAGTATAGTAATTGTCGTCCTATCGATCATATCTGCATAATATGGTTAATAATATAAGTTAGATTGATAACAGTGAGTGTAATAAGTATAGTAATTGTACTTCTATTGCTCATATAAGCATAATATTTCTAATAATATGAGTTAGATTGATAATAGTAAGAGTAATAAGTATAGTAATTGTCGGTCTATGGATCATATAAGCATAATATGGCTAATAATATATGTTAGATTGATAATGATAAGAGTAATAACTATAGTAATTGTCGTTCTATCGATCATATAAGCATGATATGGCCAATAATATGAGTTAGATTGATAATAGTAAGAGTAATAAGTATAGTAATTATCGTTCTACTGATCATATAAGCATAATATGGCTAATAAACTGAGTTAGATTGATAACAGTGAGTGTAATAAGTATAGTAATTGTCGATCTATCGATCATATAAGCATAATATGGCTAATAATATGGGTTAGATTGATAATGATAAGAGTAATAAGTACAGTAATTGTCGTTCTATCGATCATATAAGCATAATATGGCTAATAATATGGGTTAGATTGATAATGATAAGAGTAATAACTATAGTAATTGTCGTTCTACCGATCATATAAGCATGATATGGCCAATAATATGAGTTAGATTGATAATAATAAGAGTAATAAGTATAGTAATTGTCGTTCTATCGATCATATCTGCATAATATGGTTAATAATATGAGTTAGATTGGTAATGGTGAGTGTAATAAGTATAGTAATTGTAGTTCTATTGCTCATATAAGCATAATATGGTTAATAATATGCGTTAGATTGATAATAATAAGAGTAATAAGTATAGTAATTGTCGTCCTATCGATCATATCTGCATAATGTGGTTATTAATATGAGTTAGATTGACAATAGTGGGTGCAATAAGTATAGTAATTGTCGTTCTATCGATCACATAAGCATAATATGGCTAATAATATGAGATAGATGGATAATAATAAGAGTAATAAGTATAGTAATTGTCGTTCTATCGATCATATCTGCATAATATGGTTCATAATATGAGTTAGATTGATAATAGTGAGTGTAATAAGTATAGTAATTGTAGTTCTATTGCTCATATAAGCATAATATGGTTAATAATATGCGATAGATTGATAATAATAAGAGTAATGAGTATAGTAATTGTCGTTCTATCGATCAGATAAGCATAATATGGCCAATAATATGAGTCAGATTGATAATAAAAAGAGTAATAAGTATAGTAATTGTCGTTCTATCGATCATATCTGCATAATATGGTTAATAACATGAGTTAGATTGGTAATGGTGAGTGTAATAAGTATATTAATTGTAGTTCTATTGCTCATATAAGCATAATATGGTTAATAATATGCGATAGATTGATAATGATAAGAGTAATAGGTATAGTAATTGTCGTTCTATCGATCATATAAGCATAATATGGCTAATAATATGAGTCAGATTGATAATAATAGGAGTAATGAGTATAGTAATTGTCGTTCTATAGATCATATAAGCACAATATGGCTAATAATATGAGTTAGATTGATAACAATAAGGGTAATAAGTATATTAATTGTCGTTCTATCGGTCATATAACCATAATATGGCTAATAATATGAGTTAGATTGATAACAGTGAGTGTAATAAGTATAGTAATTGACGTTATATCGATCATATAAGCATAATATGGCTAATAATATGAGTTAGATTGATAATAATAAGAGTAATAAGTATAGTAATTGTCGTTCTATCAGTCATATAACCATAATATGGCTAATAATATGAGTTAGATTGATAATAATAAGAGTAATGAGTATAGTAATTGTCATCCTATCGATCATATAAGTATAATATGGCCAATAATATGAGTTAGATTGATAATAGTAAGAGTAATAAGTATAGTAATTATCGTTCTACCGATCATATAAGCATAATATGGCTAATAAACTGAGTTAGATTGATAACAGTGAGTGTAATAAGTATAGTAATTGTCGATCTATCGATCATATAAGCATAATATGGCTAATAATATGGGTTAGATTGATAATGATAAGAGTAATAAGTACAGTAATTGTCGTTCTATCGATCATATAAGCATAATATGGCTAATAATATGGGTTAGATTGATAATTATAAGAGTAATAACTATAGTAATTGTCGTTCTATCGATCATATAAGCATGATATGGCCAATAATATGAGTTAGATTGATAATAATAAGAGTAATAAGTATAGTAATTGTCGTTCTATCGATCATATCTGCATAATATGGTTAATAATATGAGTTAGATTGGTAATGGTGAGTGTAATAAGTATAGTAATTGTAGTTCTATTGCTCATATAAGCATAATATGGTTAATAATATGCGTTAGATTGATAATAATAAGAGTAATAAGTATAGTAATTGTCGTCCTATCGATCATATCTGCATAATGTGGTTAATAATATGCGATAGATTGATAATGATAAGAGTAATAGGTATAGTAATTGTCGTTCTATCGATCATATAAGCATAATATGGCTAATAATATGAGTTAGATTGATAATAGCAAGAGTAATAAGTATAGTAATTGTCGTTCTATCGATCATATCTGCATAATATGGTTAATAATATGAGTTAGATTGATAATAGTGAGTGTAATAAGTATAGTAATTGTAGTTCTATTGCTCATATAAGCATAATATGGTTAATAATATGCGTTAGATTGATAATAATAAGAGTAATAAGTATAGTAATTGTCGTCCTATCGATCATATCTGCATAATATGGTTAATAATATAAGTTAGATTGATAACAGTGAGTGTAATAAGTATAGTAATTGTACTTCTATTGCTCATATAAGCATAATATTTCTAATAATATGAGTTAGATTGATAATAGTAAGAGTAATAAGTATAGTAATTGTCGGTCTATGGATCATATAAGCATAATATGGCTAATAATATATGTTAGATTGATAATGATAAGAGTAATAACTATAGTAATTGTCGTTCTATCGATCATATAAGCATGATATGGCCAATAATATGAGTTAGATTGATAATAATAAGAGTAATAAGTATAGTAATTGTCGTTCTATCGATCACATAAGCATAATATGGCTAATAATATGAGTTAGATTGATAATAATAAGAGTAATAAGTATAGTAATTGTCGTTCTATCGATCATATCTGCATAATATGGTTAATAATATGAGTTAGATTGGTAATGGTGAGTGTAATAAGTATAGTAATTGTAGTTCTATTGCTCATATAAGCGTAATATGGTTAATAATATCCGATAGATTGATAATAATAAGAGTAATGAGTATAGTAATTGTCGTTCTATCGATCACATAAGCATAATATGGCCAATAATATGAGTTAGATTGATAATAATAAGAGTAATAAGTATAGTAATTGTCGTTCTATCGATCATATCTGCATAATATGGTTAATAATATGAGTTAGATTGGTAATGGTGAGTGTAATAAGTATAGTAATTGTAGTTCTATTGCTCATATAAGCATAATATGGTTAATAATATGCGATAGATTGATAATAATAAGAGTAATGAGTATAGTAATTGTCGTTCTATCGATCACATAAGCATAATATGGCCAACAATATGAGTTAGATTGATAATAATAAGAGTAATAAGTATAGCAATAGTCGTTCTACCTATCATATAAGCATAATATGGCTAATAATATGAGTTAGATTGATAATAGTAAGAGTAATAAGTATAGTAATTATCGTTCTACCGATCATATAAGCATAATATGGCTAATAATATGAGTTAGATTGATAACAGTGAGTGCAATAAGTATAGTAATTGTCGATCTATCGATCATATAAGCATAATATGGCAAATAATATGAGTTAGATTGATAATAGTAAGAGTAATAAGTATAGTAATTGTCGTTCTATCGATCACATAAGCATAATATGGCTAATAATATGAGTTAGATTGATAATAATAAGAGTAATGAGTATAGTAATTGTCGTCCTATCGATCATATAAGCATAATATGGCTAATAATATGAGTTAGATTGATTATAATGAGAGTAATAAGTATAGTAATTGTTGTTCTATCGATCATATAAGCATAATATGGCTAATAATATGAGTCAGATTGATAATAATAGGAGTAATGAGTATAGTAATTGTCGTTCTATCGATCATATAAGCACAATATGGCTAATAATATGAGTTAGATTGATAACAATAAGGGTAATAAGTATATTAATTGTCGTTCTATCGGTCATATAACCATAATATGGCTAATAATATGAGTTAGATTGATAACAGTGAGTGTAATAAGTATAGTAATTGACGTTATATCGATCATATAAGCATAATATGGCTAATAATATGAGTTAGATTGATAATAATAAGAGTAATAAGTATAGTAATTGTCGTTCTATCAGTCATATAACCATAATATGGCTAATAATATGAGTTAGATTGATAATAATAAGAGTAATGAGTATAGTAATTGTCATCCTATCGATCATATAAGTATAATATGGCTAATAATATGAGTTAGATTGATAAGAATAAGAGTAATATGTATAGTAATTGTCGTTCTATCGATCACATCTGCATAATATGGTTAATAATATGAGTTAGATTGGTAATAGTGAGTGTAATAAGCATAGTAATTGTCGTTCTATCGATCATATAAGCATAATATGGCTAATAATATGAGTTAGATTGATAATAATAAGAGTAATAAGTATAGTAATTGTCGTTCTATCAGTCATATAACCATAATATGGCTAATAATATGAGTTAGATTGATAATAATAAGAGTAATGAGTACAGTAATTGTCGTCCTATCGATCATATAAGCATAATATGGCTAATACTATGAGTTAGATTGATAATAATAAGAGTAATGAGTATAGTAATTGTCATCCTATCGATCATATAAGTATAATATGGCTAATAATATGAGTTAGATTGATAATAATAAGAGTAATGAGTATAGTAATTGTCGTCCTATCGATCATGTAAGCATAATGTGGCTAATAATATGAGTTAGATTGATAGTAATAAGAGTAATAAGTATAGTAATTGTCGTTCTATCGGTCATATAACCATAATATGGCTAATAATATGAGTTAGATTGATAACAGTGAGTGTAATAAGTATAGTAATTGTCGTTATATCGATCATATAAGCATAATATGGCTAATAATATGAGTTAGATTGGTAATAGTGAGAGTAATAAGCATAGTAATTGTCGTTCTATCGATCATATAAGCATAATATGGCTAATAATATGAGTTAGATTGATAATAATAAGAGTAATAAGTATAGTAATTGTCGTTCTATCAGTCATATAACCATAATATGGCTAATAATATGAGTTAGATTGATAATAATAAGAGTAATGAGTACAGTAATTGTCGTCCTATCGATCATATAAGCATAATATGGCTAATAATATGAGTTAGATTGATAATAATAAGAGTAATGAGTATAGTAATTGTCATCCTATCGATCATATAAGTATAATATGGCTAATAATATGAGTTAGATTGATAATAATAAGAGTAATGAGTATAGTAATTGTCGTCCTATCGATCATATAAGCATAATGTGGCTAATAATATGAGTTAGATTGATAGTAATAAGAGTAATAAGTATAGTAATTGTCGTTCTATCGGTCATATAACCATAATATGGCTAATAATATGAGTTAGATTGATAACAGTGAGTGTAATAACTATAGTAATTGTCGTTATATCGATCATATAAGCATAATATGGCTAATAATATGAGTTAGATTGATAATAATAAGAGTAATGAGTACAGTAATTGTCGTCCTATCGATCATATAAGCATAATGTGGCTAATGATATGAGTTAGATTGATAGTAATAAGAGTAATAAGTATAGTAATTGTCGTTCTATCGGTCATATAACCATAATATGGCTAATAATATGAGTTAGCTTGATAACAGTGAGTGTAATAAGTATAGTAATTGTCGTTATATCGATCATATAAGCATAATATGGCTAATAATATGAGTTAGATTGATAATAATAAAAGTAATAAGTATAGTAATTGTCGTTCTATCGATCATATAAGCATAATATGGCTAATAATATGGGTTAGATTGATAATGATAAGAGTAATAACTATAGTAATTGTCGTTCTATCGATCATATAAGCATGATATGGCCAATAATATGAGTTAGATTGAGAATAATAAGAGTAATGAGTACAGTAATTGTCGTCCTATCGATCATATAAGCATAATATGGCTAATAATATGAGTTAGATTGATAATAATAAGAGTAATGAGTATAGTAATTGTCATCCAATCGATCATATAAGTATAATATGGCTAATAATTTGAGTTAGATTGATAATAATAAGAGTAATGAGTATAGTAATTGTCGTCCTATCGATCATATAAGCATAATGTGGCTAATAATATGAGTTAGATTGATAGTAATAAGAGTAATAAGTATAGTAATTGTCGTTCTATCGGTCATATAACCATAATATGGCTAATAATATGAGTTAGATTGATAACAGTGAGTGTAATAAGTATAGTAATTGTCGTTATATCGATCATATAAGCATAATATGGCTAATAATATGAGTTAGATTGATAATAATAAGAGTAATGAGTGTAGTAATTGTCGTCCTATCGATCATATAACCATAATGTGGCTAATAATATGAGTTAGATTGATAGTAATAAGAGTAATAAGTATAGTAATTGTCGTTCTATCGGTCATATAACCATAATATGGCTAATAATATGAGTTAGATTGATAACAGTGAGTGTAATAAGTATAGTAATTGTCGTTATATCGATCATATAAGCATAATATGGCTAATAATATGAGTTAGATTGATAATAATAAAAGTAATAAGTATAGTAATTGTCGTTCTATCGATCATATAAGCATAATATGGCTAATAATATGGGTTAGATTGATAATGATAAGAGTAATAACTATAGTAATTGTCGTTCTATCGATCATATAAGCATGATATGGCCAATAATATGAGTTAGATTGATAATAATAAGAGTAATGAGTACAGTAATTGTCGTCCTATCGATCATATAAGCATAATATGGCTAATAATATGAGTTAGATTGATAATAATAAGAGTAATGAGTATAGTAATTGTCATCCAATCGATCATATAAGTATAATATGGCTAATAATTTGAGTTAGATTGATAATAATAAGAGTAATGAGTATAGTAATTGTCGTCCTATCGATCATATAAGCATAATGTGGCTAATAATATGAGTTATATTGATAGTAATAAGAGTAATAAGTATAGTAATTGTCGTTCTATCGGTCATATAACCATAATATGGCTAATAATATGAGTTAGATTGATAACAGTGAGTGTAATAAGTATAGTAATTGTCGTTATATCGATCATATAAGCATAATATGGCTAATAATATGAGTTAGATTGATAATAATAAAAGTAATAAGTATAGTAATTGTCGTTCTATCGATCATATCTGCATTATATGGTTAATAAGATGAGTTAGATTGATAATAGTGAGTGTAATAAGTATAGTAATTGTAGTTCTATTGCTCATATAAGCATAATATGGCTAATAATATGCGTTAGATTGATAATAATAAGAGTAATAAGTATAGTAATTGTCGTCCTATCGATCATATCTGCATAATATGGTTAATAATATAAGTTAGATTGATAACAGTGAGTGTAATAAGTATAGTAATTGTACTTCTATTGCTCATATAAGCATAATATGGTTAATAATATGCGTTAGATTGATAATAGTAAGAGTAATAAGTATAGTAATTATCGTTCTACCGTTCATATAAGCATAATATGGCTAATAAACTGAGTTAGATTGATAACAGTGAGTGTAATAAGTATAGTAATTGTCGATCTATCGATCATATAAGCATAATATGGCTAATAATATGGGTTAGATTGATAATGATAAGAGTAATAAGTACAGTAATTGTCGTTCTATCGATCATATAAGCATAATATGGCTAATAATATGGGTTAGATTGATAATGATAAGAGTAATAACTATAGTAATTGTCGTTCTATCGATCATATAAGCATGATATGGCCAATAATATGAGTTAGATTGATAATAATAAGAGTAATAAGTATAGTAATTGTCGTTCTATCGATCATATCTGCATAATATGGTTAATAATATGAGTTAGATTGGTAATGGTGAGTGTAATAAGTATAGTAATTGTAGTTCTATTGCTCATATAAGCATAACATGGTTAATAATATGCGTTAGATTGATAATAATAAGAGTAATAAGTATAGAAATTGTCGTCCTATCGATCATATCTGCATAATGTGGTTAATAATATGAGTTAGATTGACAATAGTGAGTGCAATAAGTATAGTAATTGTCGTTCTATCGATCACATAAGCATAATATGGCTAATAATATGAGATAGATGGATAATAATAAGAGTAATAAGTATAGTAATTGTCGTTCTATCGATCATATCTGCATAATATGGTTCATAATATGAGTTAGATTGATAATAGTGAGTGTAATAAGTATAGTAATTGTAGTTCTATTGCTCATATAAGCATAATATGGCTAATAATATGAGTTAGATTGATAATAGCAAGAGTAATAAGTATAGTAATTGTCGTTCTATCGATCATATCTGCTTAATATGGTTAATAATATGAGTTAGATTGATAATAGTGAGTGTAATAAGTATAGTAATTGTAGTTCTATTGCTCATATAAGCATAATATGGTTAATAATATGCGTTAGATTGATAATAATAAGAGTAATAAGTATAGTAATTGTCGTCCTATCGATCATATCTGCATAATATGGTTAATAATATAAGTTAGATTGATAACAGTGAGTGTAATAAGTATAGTAATTGTACTTCTATTGCTCATATAAGCATAATATTTCTAATAATATGAGTTAGATTGATAATAGTAAGAGTAATAAGTATAGTAATTGTCGGTCTATGGATCATATAAGCATAATATGGCTAATAATATATGTTAGATTGATAATGATAAGAGTAATAACTATAGTAATTGTCGTTCTATCGATCATGTAAGCATGATATGGCCAATAATATGAGTTAGATTGATAATAATAAGAGTAATAAGTATAGTAATTGTCGTTCTATCGATCATATCTGCATAATATAGTTGATAATATGAGTCAGATTGGTAATGGTGAGTGTAATAAGTATAGTAACTGTCGTTATATCGATCATATAAGTATAATATGGCTAATAATATGAGTTATATTGATAATAATAAGAGTAATGAGTATAGTAATTGTCGGCCTATCGATCATATAAGCATAATGTGGCTAATAATATGAGTTAGATTGATAGTAATAAGAGTAATAAGTATAGTAATTGTCGTTCTATCGGTCATATAACCATAATATGGCTAATAATATGAGTTAGATTGATAACAGTGAGTGTAATAAGTTTAGTAATTGTCGTTCTATCGGTCATATAACCATAATATGGCTAATAATATGAGTTAGATTGATAATAATAAGAGTAATGAGTATAGTAATTGTCGTCCTATCGATCATATAAGCATAATATGGCTAATAGTACGAGTTAGATTGATAATAATAAGAGTAATAAGTATAGTAATTGTCGTCCTATCGATCATATCTGCATAATATGGTTAATAATATAAGTTAGATTGATAACAGTGAGTGTAATAAGTATAGTAATTGTACTTCTATTGCTCATATAAGCATAATATTTCTAATAATATGAGTTAGATTGATAATAGTAAGAGTAATAAGTATAGTAATTGTCGGTCTATGGATCATATAAGCATAATATGGCTAATAATATATGTTAGATTGATAATGATAAGAGTAATAACTATAGTAATTGTCGTTCTATCGATCATGTAAGCATAATATGGCTAATAATATGAGTTAGATTGATAATAATAAGAGTAATAAGTATAGTAATTGTCGTTCTATCGATCATATCTGCATAATATGGTTAATAATATGAGTTAGATTGGTAATGGTGAGTGTAATAAGTATAGTAATTGTAGTTCTATTGCTCATATAAGCATAATATGGTTAATAATATCCGATAGATTGATAATAATAAGAGTAATGAGTATAGTAATTGTCGTTCTATCGATCACATAAGCATAATATGGCCAATAATATGAGTTAGATTGATAATAATAAGAGTAATAAGTATAGTAATTGTCGTTCTATCGATCATATCTGCATAATATGGTTAATAATATGAGTTAGATTGGTAATGGTGAGTGTAATAAGTATAGTAATTGTAGTTCTATTGCTCACATAAGCATAATATGGTTAATAATATGCGATAGATTGATAATAATAAGAGTAATGAGTATAGTAATTGTCGTTCTATCGATCACATAAGCATAATATGGCCAACAATATGAGTTAGATTGATAATAATAAGAGTAACAAGTATAGCAATAGTCGTTCTACCTATCATATAAGCATAATATGGCTAATAATATGAGTTAGATTGATAATAGTAAGAGTAATAAGTATAGTAATTATCGTTCTACCGATCATATAAGCATAATATGGCTAATAATATGGGTTAGATTGATAACAGTGAGTGTAATAAGTATAGTAATTGTCGATCTATCGATCATATAAGCATAATGTGGCAAATAATATGAGTTAGATTGATAATAGTAAGAGTAATGAGTATAGTAATTGTAGTCCTATCGATCATATAAGCATAATATGGCTAATAGTACGAGTTAGATTGATAATAATAAGAGTAATAAGTATAGTAATTGTCGTCCTATCGATCATATCTGCATAATATGGTTAATAATATAAGTTAGATTGATAACAGTGAGTGTAATAAGTATAGTAATTGTACTTCTATTGCTCATATAAGCATAATATGGTTAATACTATGCGTTAGATTGATAATAGTAAGAGTAATAAGTATAGTAATTATCGTTCTACCGATCATATAAGCATAATATGGCTAATAAACTGAGTTAGATTGATAACAGTGAGTGTAATAAGTATAGTAATTGTCGATCTATCGATCATATAAGCATAATATGGCTAATAATATGGGTTAGATTGATAATGATAAGAGTAATAAGTACAGTAATTGTCGTTCTATCGATCATATAAGCATAATATGGCTAATAATATGGGTTAGATTGATAATGATAAGAGTAATAACTATAGTAATTGTCGTTCTATCGATCATATAAGCATGATATGGCCAATAATATGAGTTAGATTGATAATAATAAGAGTAATAAGTATAGTAATTGTCGTTCTATCGATCATATCTGCATAATATGGTTAATAATATGAGTTAGATTGGTAATGGTGAGTGTAATAAGTATAGTAATTGTAGTTCTATTGCTCATATAAGCATAATATGGTTAATAATATGCGATAGATTGATAATAATAAGAGTAATGAGTATAGTAATTGTCGTTCTATCGATCACATAAGCATAATATGGCCAACAATATGAGTTAGATTGATAATAATAAGAGTAATAAGTATAGCAATAGTCGTTCTACCTATCATATAAGCATAATATGGCTAATAATATGAGTTAGATTGATAATAGTAAGAGTAATAAGTATAGTAATTATCGTTCTACCGATCATATAAGCATAATATGGCTAATAATATGGGTTAGATTGATAACAGTGAGTGTAATAAGTATAGTAATTGTCGATCTATCGATCATATAAGCATAATATGGCAAATAATATGAGTTAGATTGATAATAGTAAGAGTAATAAGTATAGTAATTGTCGTTCTATCGATCACATAAGCATAATATGGCTAATAATATGAGTTAGATTGATAATAATAAGAGTAATGAGTATAGTAATTGTCGTCCTATCGATCATATAAGCATAATATGGCTAATAGTACGAGTTAGATTGATAATAATAAGAGTAATAAGTATAGTAATTGTCGTTCTATCGGTCATATAACCATAATATGGCTAATAATATGAGTTAGATTGATAACAGTGAGTGTAATAAGTATAGTAATTGTCGTTATATCGATCATATAAGCATAATATGGCTAATAATATGAGTTAGATTGATAGTAATAAGAGTAATAAGTATAGTAATTGTCGTTCTATCGGTCATATAAGCATAATATGGCAAATAATATGAGTTAGATTGATAATAGTAAGAGTAATAAGTATAGTAATTGTCGTTCTATCGATCACATAAGCATAATATGGCTAATAATATGAGTTAGATTGATAATAATAAGAGTAATGAGTATAGTAATTGTCGTCCTATCGATCATGTAAGCATAATCTGGCTAATAATATGAGTTAGATTGATAGTAATAAGAGTAATAAGTATAGTAATTGTCGTTCTATCGGTCATATAACCATAATATGGCTAATAATATGAGTTAGATTGATAACAGTGAGTGTAATAAGTATAGTAATTGTCGTTATATCGATCATATAAGCATAATATGGCTAATAATATGAGTTAGATTGGTAATAGTGAGTGTAATAAGCATAGTAATTGTCGTTCTATCGATCATATAAGCATAATATGGCTAATAATATGAGTTAGATTGATAATAATAAGAGTAATAAGTATAGTAATTGTCGTTCTATCAGTCATATAACCATAATATGGCTAATAATATGAGTTAGATTGATAATAATAAGAGTAATGAGTACAGTAATTGTCGTCCTATCGATCATATAAGCATAATATGGCTAATAATATGAGTTAGATTGATAATAATAAGAGTAATGAGTATAGTAATTGTCATCCTATCGATCATATAAGTATAATATGGCTAATAATATGAGTTAGATTGATAATAATAAGAGTAATGAGTATAGTAATTGTCGTCCTATCGATCATATAAGCATAATGTGGCTAATAATATGAGTTAGATTGATAGTAATAAGAGTAATAAGTATAGTAATTGTCGTTCTATCGGTCATATAACCATAATATGGCTAATAATATGAGTTAGATTGATAACAGTGAGTGTAATAACTATAGTAATTGTCGTTATATCGATCATATAAGCATAATATGGCTAATAATATGAGTTAGATTGATAATAATAAGAGTAATGAGTACAGTAATTGTCGTCCTATCGATCATATAAGCATAATGTGGCTAATGATATGAGTTAGATTGATAGTAATAAGAGTAATAAGTATAGTAATTGTCGTTCTATCGGTCATATAACCATAATATGGCTAATAATATGAGTTAGATTGATAACAGTGAGTGTAATAAGTATAGTAATTGTCGTTATATCGATCATATAAGCATAATATGGCTAATAATATGAGTTAGATTGATAATAATAAAAGTAAT
The DNA here is from genome assembly GCF_050947335.1 of Megachile rotundata. Lineage (NCBI taxonomy): Eukaryota > Metazoa > Arthropoda > Insecta > Hymenoptera > Megachilidae > Megachile > Megachile rotundata. The sequence goes on from NW_027473399.1 coordinate 127,802, forward strand.
AAGTATAGTAATTGTCGTTCTATCGATCATATAAGCATAATATGGCTAATAATATGGGTTAGATTGATAATGATAAGAGTAATAACTATAGTAATTGTCGTTCTATCGATCATATAAGCATGATATGGCCAATAATATGAGTTAGATTGATAATAATAAGAGTAATGAGTACAGGAATTGTCGTCCTATCGATCATATAAGCATAATATGGCTAATAATATGAGTTAGATTGATAATAATAAGAGTAATGAGTATAGTAATTGTCATCCAATCGATCATATAAGTATAATATGGCTAATAATTTGAGTTAGATTGATAATAATAAGAGTAATGAGTATAGTAATTGTCGTCCTATCGATCATATAAGCATAATGTGGCTAATAATATGAGTTATATTGATAGTAATAAGAGTAATAAGTATAGTAATTGTCGTTCTATCGGTCATATAACCATAATATGGCTAATAATATGAGTTAGATTGATAACAGTGAGTGTAATAAGTATAGTAATTGTCGTTATATCGATCATATAAGCATAATATGGCTAATAATATGAGTTAGATTGATAATAATAAAAGTAATAAGTATAGTAATTGTCGTTCTATCGATCATATCTGCATTATATGGTTAATAATATGAGTTAGATTGATAATAGTGAGTGTAATAAGTATAGTAATTGTAGTTCTATTGCTCATATAAGCATAATATGGCTAATAATATGCGTTAGATTGATAATAATAAGAGTAATAAGTATAGTAATTGTCGTCCTATCGATCATATCTGCATAATATGGTTAATAATATAAGTTAGATTGATAACAGTGAGTGTAATAAGTATAGTAATTGTACTTCTATTGCTCATATAAGCATAATATGGTTAATAATATGCGTTAGATTGATAATAGTAAGAGTAATAAGTATAGTAATTATCGTTCTACCGATCATATAAGCATAATATGGCTAATAAACTGAGTTAGATTGATAACAGTGAGTGTAATAAGTATAGTAATTGTCGATCTATCGATCATATAAGCATAATATGGCTAATAATATGGGTTAGATTGATAATGATAAGAGTAATAAGAACAGTAATTGTCGTTCTATCGATCATATAAGCATAATATGGCTAATAATATGGGTTAGATTGATAATGATAAGAGTAATAACTATAGTAATTGTCGTTCTATCGATCACATAAGCATGATATGGCCAATAATATGAGTTAGATTGATAATAATAAGAGTAATAAGTATAGTAATTGTCGTTCTATCGATCATATCTGCATAATATGGTTAATAATATGAGTTAGATTGGTAATGGTGAGTGTAATAAGTATAGTAATTGTAGTTCTATTGCTCATATAAGCATAACATGGTTAATAATATGCGTTAGATTGATAATAGCAAGAGTAATAAGTATAGTAATTGTCGTTCTATCGATCATATCTGCTTAATATGGTTAATAATATGAGTTAGATTGATAATAGTGAGTGTAATAAGTATAGTAATTGTAGTTCTATTGCTCATATAAGCATAATATGGTTAATAATATGCGTTAGATTGATAATAATAAGAGTAATAAGTATAGTAATTGTCGTTCTATCGATCATATCTGCATAATATAGTTAATAATATGAGTTAGATTGGTAATGGTGAGTGTAATAAGTATAGTAATTGTCGTTATATCGATCATATAAGTATAATATGGCTAATAATATGAGTTATATTGATAATAATAAGAGTAATGAGTATAGTAATTGTCGTCCTATCGATCATATAAGCATAATGTGGCTAATAATATGAGTTAGATTGATAGTAATAAGAGTAATAAGTATAGTAATTGTCGTTCTATCGGTCATATAACCATAATATGGCTAATAATATGAGTTAGATTGATAACAGTGAGTGTAATAAGTTTAGTAATTGTCGTTATATCGATCATATAAGCATAATATGGCTAATAATATGAGTTAGATTGATAATAATAAGAGTAATGAGTATAGTAATTGTCGTCCTATCGATCATATAAGCATAATATGGCTAATAATATGAGTTAGATTGATAATAATAAGAGTAATGAGTATAGTAATTGTCGTCCTATCGATCATATAAGCATAATATGGCTAATAGTACGAGTTAGATTGATAATAATAAGAGTAATAAGTATAGTAATTGTCGTCCTATCGATCATATCTGCATAATATGGTTAATAATATAAGTTAGATTGATAACAGTGAGTGTAATAAGTATAGTAATTGTACTTCTATTGCTCATATAAGCATAATATTTCTAATAATATGAGTTAGATTGATAATAGTAAGAGTAATAAGTATAGTAATTGTCGGTCTATGGATCGTATAAGCATAATATGGCTAATAATATGGGTTAGATTGATAATGATAAGAGTAATAACTATAGTAATTGTCGTTCTATCGATCATATAAGCATGATATGGCCAATAATATGAGTTAGATTGATAATAATAAGAGTAATAAGTATAGTAATTGTCGTTCTATCGATCATATCTGCATAATATGGTTAATAATATGAGTTAGATTGGTAATGGTGAGTGTAATAAGTATAGTAATTGTAGTTCTATTGCTCATATAAGCATAATATGGTTAATAATATGCGATAGATTGATAATAATAAGAGTAATGAGTATAGTAATTGTCGTTCTATCGATCACATAAGCATAATATGGCCAACAATATGAGTTAGATTGATAATAATAAGAGTAATAAGTATAGCAATAGTCGTTCTACCTATCATATAAGCATAATATGGCTAATAATATGAGTTAGATTGATAATAGTAAGAGTAATAAGTATAGTAATTGTCGTTCTATCGGTCATATAACCATAATATTGCTAATAATATGAGTTAGATTGATAACAGTGAGTGTAATAAGTATAGTAATTGTCGTTATATCGATCATATAAGCATAATATGGCTAATAATATGAGTTAGATTGATAATAATAGGAGTAATGAGTATAGTAATTGTCATCATATCGATCATATAAGCATAATATGGCTAATAATATGAGTTAGATTGATAATAATAAGAGTAATAAGTATAGTAATTGTCGTTCTATCGGTCATATAACCATAATATGGCTAGTAATATGAGTTGCATTGATAACAGTGAGTGTAATAAGTATAGTAATTGTCGTTATATCGATCATACAAGCATAATATGCCTAATAATATGAGTTATATTGATAATAATAAGAGTAATGAGTACAGTAATTGTCGTCCTATCGATCATATAAGCATAATATGGCTAATAATATGAGTTAGATTGATAATAATAAGAGTAATGAGTATAGTAATTGTCATCCAATCGATCATATAAGTATAATATGGCTAATAATTTGAGTTAGATTGATAATAATAAGAGTAATGAGTATAGTAATTGTCGTCCTATCGATCATATAAGCATAATGTGGCTAATAATATGAGTTATATTGATAGTAATAAGAGTAATAAGTATAGTAATTGTCGTTCTATCGGTCATATAACCATAATATGGCTAATAATATGAGTTAGATTGATAACAGTGAGTGTAATAAGTATAGTAATTGTCGTTATATCGATCATATAAGCATAATATGGCTAATAATATAAGTTAGATTTATAACAGTGAGTGTAATAAGTATAGTAATTGTACTTCTATTGCTCATATAAGCATAATATGGTTAATAATACGCGTTAGATTGATAATAGTAAGAGTAATAAGTATAGTAATTATCGTTCTACCGATCATATAAGCATAATATGGCTAATAAACTGAGTTAGATTGATAACAGTGAGTGTAATAAGTATAGTAATTGTCGATCTATCGATCATATAAGCATAATATGGCTAATAATATGGGTTAGATTGATAATGATAAGAGTAATAAGAACAGTAATTGTCGTTCTATCGATCATATAAGCATAATATGGCTAATAATATGGGTTAGATTGATAATGATAAGAGTAATAACTATAGTAATTGTCGTTCTATCGATCACATAAGCATGATATGGTTAATAATATGAGTTAGATTGGTAATGGTGAGTGTAATAAGTATAGTAATTGTAGTTCTATTGCTCATATAAGCATAACATGGTTAATAATATGCGTTAGATTGATAATAGCAAGAGTAATAAGTATAGTAATTGTCGTTCTATCGATCATATCTGCTTAATATGGTTAATAATATGAGTTAGATTGATAATAGTGAGTGTAATAAGTATAGTAATTGTAGTTCTATTGCTCATATAAGCATAATATGGTTAATAATATGCGTTAGATTGATAATAATAAGAGTAATAAGTATAGTAATTGTCGTCCTATCGATCATATCTGCATAATATGGTTAATAATATAAGTTAGATTGATAACAGTGAGTGTAATAAGTATAGTAATTGTACTTCTATTGCTCATATAAGCATAATATTTCTAATAACATGAGTTAGATTGATAATAGTAAGAGTAATAAGTATAGTAATTGTCGGTCTATGGATCATATAAGCATAATATGGCTAATAATATATGTTAGATTGATAATGATAAGAGTAATAACTATAGTAATTGTCGTTCTATCGATCATGTAAGCATGATATGGCCAATAATATGAGTTAGATTGATAATAATAAGAGTAATAAGTATAGTAATTGTCGTTCTATCGATCATATCTGCATAATATAGTTAATAATATGAGTTAGATTGGTAATGGTGAGTGTAATAAGTATAGTAATTGTCGTTATATCGATCATATAAGTATAATATGGCTAATAATATGAGTTATATTGATAATAATAAGAGTAATGAGTATAGTAATTGTCGTCCTATCGATCATATAAGCATAATGTGGCTAATAATATGAGTTAGATTGATAGTAATAAGAGTAATAAGTATAGTAATTGTCGTTCTATCGGTCATATAACCATAATATGGCTAATAATATGAGTTAGATTGATAACAGTGAGTGTAATAAGTTTAGTAATTGTCGTTATATCGATCATATAAGCATAATATGGCTAATAATATGAGTTAGATTGATAATAATAAGAGTAATGAGTATAGTAATTGTCGTCCTATCGATCATATAAGCATAATATGGCTAATAATATGAGTTAGATTGATAATAATAAGAGTAATGAGTATAGTAATTGTCGTCCTATCGATCATATAAGCATAATATGGCTAATAGTACGAGTTAGATTGATAATAATAAGAGTAATAAGTATAGTAATTGTCGTCCTATCGATCATATCTGCATAATATGGTTAATAATATAAGTTAGATTGATAACAGTGAGTGTAATAAGTATAGTAATTGTACTTCTATTGCTCATATAAGCATAATATTTCTAATAATATGAGTTAGATTGATAATAGTAAGAGTAATAAGTATAGTAATTGTCGGTCTATGGATCGTATAAGCATAATATGGCTAATAATATATGTTAGATTGATAATGATAAGAGTAATAACTATAGTTATTGTCGTTCTATCGATCATGTAAGCATAATATGGCTAATAATATGAGTTAGATTGATAATAATAAGAGTAATAAGTATAGTAATTGTCGTTCTATCGATCATATCTGCATAATATGGTTAATAATATGAGTTAGATTGGTAATGGTGAGTGTAATAAGTATAGTAATTGTAGTTCTATTGCTCACATAAGCATAATATGTTTAATAATATGCGATAGATTGATAATAATAAGAGTAATGAGTATAGTAATTGTCGTTCTATCGATCACACAAGCATAATATGGCCAACAATATGAGTTAGATTGATAATAATAAGAGTAATAAGTATAGCAATAGTCGTTCTACCTATCATATAAGCATAATATGGCTAATAATATGAGTTAGATTGATAATAGTAAGAGTAATAAGTATAGTAATTATCGTTCTACCGATCATATAAGCATAATATGGCTAATAATATGGGTTAGATTGATAATGATAAGAGTAATAAGTACAGTAATTGTCGTTCTATCGATCATATAAGCATAATATGGCTAATAATATGGGTTAGATTGATAATGATAAGAGTAATAACTATAGTAATTGTCGTTCTATCGATCATATAAGCATGATATGGCCAATAATATGAGTTAGATTGATAATAATAAGAGTAATAAGTATAGTAATTGTCGTTCTATCGATCATATCTGCATAATATGGTTAATAATATGAGTTAGATTGGTAATGGTGAGTGTAATAAGTATAGTAATTGTAGTTCTATTGCTCATATAAGCATAATATGGTTAATAATATGCGATAGATTGATAATAATAAGAGTAATGAGTATAGTAATTGTCGTTCTATCGATCACATAAGCATAATATGGCCAACAATATGAGTTAGATTGATAATAATAAGAGTAATAAGTATAGCAATAGTCGTTCTACCTATCATATAAGCATAATATGGCTAATAATATGAGTTAGATTGATAATAGTAAGAGTAATAAGTATAGTAATTATCGTTCTACCGATCATATAAGCATAATATGGCTAATAATATGGGTTAGATTGATAATGATAAGAGTAATAAGTACAGTAATTGTCGTTCTATCGATCATATAAGCATAATATGGCTAATAATATGGGTTAGATTGATAATGATAAGAGTAATAACTATAGTAATTGTCGTTCTATCGATCATATAAGCATGATATGGCCAATAATATGAGTTAGATTGATAATAATAAGAGTAATAAGTATAGTAATTGTCGTTCTATCGATCATATCTGCATAATATGGTTAATAATATGAGTTAGATTGGTAATGGTGAGTGTAATAAGTATAGTAATTGTAGTTCTATTGCTCATATAAGCATAATATGGTTAATAATATGCGATAGATTGATAATAATAAGAGTAATGAGTATAGTAATTGTCGTTCTATCGATCACATAAGCATAATATGGCCAACAATATGAGTTAGATTGATAATAATAAGAGTAATAAGTATAGCAATAGTCGTTCTACCTATCATATAAGCATAATATGGCTAATAATATGAGTTAGATTGATAATAGTAAGAGTAATAAGTATAGTAATTGTCGTTCTATCGGTCATATAACCATAATATTGCTAATAATATGAGTTAGATTGATAACAGTGAGTGTAATAAGTATAGTAATTGTCGTTATATCGATCATATAAGCATAATATGGCTAATAATATGAGTTAGATTGATAATAATAGGAGTAATGAGTATAGTAATTGTCATCATATCGATCATATAAGCATAATATGGCTAATAATATGAGTTAGATTGATAATAATAAGAGTAATAAGTATAGTAATTGTCGTTCTATCGGTCATATAACCATAATATGGCTAGTAATATGAGTTGCATTGATAACAGTGAGTGTAATAAGTATAGTAATTGTCGTTATATCGATCATACAAGCATAATATGCCTAATAATATGAGTTATATTGATAATAATAAGAGTAATGTGTATAGTAATTGTCGTCCTATCGATCATATAAGCATAATGTGGCTAATAATATGAGTTAGATTGATAGTAATAAGAGTAATAAGTATAGTAATTGTCGTTCTATCGGTCATATAACCATAATATGGCTAATAATATGAGTTAGATAGATAACAGTGAGTGTAATAAGTATAGTAATTGTCGTTATATCGATCATATAAGCATAATATGGCTAATAATATGAGTTAGATTGATAATAATAAAAGTAATAAGTATAGTAATTGTCGTTCTATCGATCATATCTGCATAATATGGTTAATAATATGCGTTAGATTGATAATAGTAAGAGTAATAAGTATAGTAATTATCGTTCTACCGATCATATAAGCATAATATGGCTAATAAACTGAGTTAGATTGATAACAGTGAGTGTAATAAGTATACTCATTGTCGATCTATCGATCATATAAGCATAATATGGCTAATAATATGGGTTAGATTGATAATGATAAGAGTAATAAGTACAGTAATTGTCGTTCTATCGATCATATAAGCATAATATGGCTAATAATATGGGTTAGATTGATAACGATAAGAGTAATAACTATAGTAATTGTCATTCTATCGATCATATAAGCATGATATGGCCAATAATATGAGTTAGATTGATAATAATAAGAGCAATGAGTACAGTAATTGTCGTCCTATCGATCATATAAGCATAATATGGCTAATAATATGAGTTAGATTGATAATAATAAGAGTAATGAGTATAGTAATTGTCATCCTATCGACCATATAAGTATAATATGGCTAATAATATGAGTTAGATTGATAATAATAAGAGTAATGAGTATAGTAATTGTCGTCCTATCGATCATATAAGCATAATGTGGCTAATAATATGAGTTGGATTGATAGTAATAAGAGTAATAGGTATAGTAATTGTCGTTCTATCGGTCATATAACCATAATATGGCTAATAATATGAGTTAGATTGATAACAGTGAGTGTAATAAGTATAGTAATTGTCGTTATATCGATCATATAAGCATAATATGGCTAATAATATGAGTTAGATTGATAACAGTGAGTGTAATAAGTATAGTAATTGTCGTTATATCGATCATATAAGCATAATATGGCTAATAATATGAGTTAGATTGATAATAATAAAAGTAATAAGTATAGTAATTGTCGTTCTATCGATCATATCTGCATAATATGGTTAATAATATGAGTTAGATTGATAATAGTGAGTGTAATAAGTATAGTAATTGTAGTTCTATTGCTCATATAAGCATAATATGGTTAATAATATGCGTTAGATTGATAATAATAAGAGTAATAAGTATAGTAATTGTCGTCCTATCGATCATATCTGCATAATATGGTTAATAATATAAGAAAGATTGATAACTGTGAGTGTAATAGGTATAGTAATTGTACTTCTATTGCTCATATAAGCATAATATGGTTAATAATATGCGTTAGATTGATAATAATAAGAGTAATAAGTATAGCAATAGTCGTTCTACCTATCATATAAGCATAATATGGCTAATAATATGAGTTAGATTGATAATAGTAAGAGTAATAAGTATAGTAATTATCGTTCTACCGATCATATAAGCATAATATGGCTAATAATATGGGTTAGATTGATAATGATAAGAGTAATAAGTACAGTAATTGTCGTTCTATCGATCATATAAGCATAATATGGCTAATAATATGGGTTAGATTGATAATGATAAGAGTAATAACTATAGTAATTGTCGTTCTATCGATCATATAAGCATGATATGGCCAATAATATGAGTTAGATTGATAATAATAAGAGTAATAAGTATAGTAATTGTCGTTCTATCGATCATATCTGCATAATATGGTTAATAATATGAGTTAGATTGGTAATGGTGAGTGTAATAAGTATAGTAATTGTAGTTCTATTGCTCATATAAGCATAATATGGTTAATAATATGCGATAGATTGATAATAATAAGAGTAATGAGTATAGTAATTGTCGTTCTATCGATCACATAAGCATAATATGGCCAACAATATGAGTTAGATTGATAATAATAAGAGTAATAAGTATAGCAATAGTCGTTCTACCTATCATATAAGCATAATATGGCTAATAATATGAGTTAGATTGATAATAGTAAGAGTAATAAGTATAGTAATTGTCGTTCTATCGGTCATATAACCATAATATTGCTAATAATATGAGTTAGATTGATAACAGTGAGTGTAATAAGTATAGTAATTGTCGTTATATCGATCATATAAGCATAATATGGCTAATAATATGAGTTAGATTGATAATAATAGGAGTAATGAGTATAGTAATTGTCATCATATCGATCATATAAGCATAATATGGCTAATAATATGAGTTAGATTGATAATAATAAGAGTAATAAGTATAGTAATTGTCGTTCTATCGGTCATATAACCATAATATGGCTAGTAATATGAGTTGCATTGATAACAGTGAGTGTAATAAGTATAGTAATTGTCGTTATATCGATCATACAAGCATAATATGCCTAATAATATGAGTTATATTGATAATAATAAGAGTAATGTGTATAGTAATTGTCGTCCTATCGATCATATAAGCATAATGTGGCTAATAATATGAGTTAGATTGATAGTAATAAGAGTAATAAGTATAGTAATTGTCGTTCTATCGGTCATATAACCATAATATGGCTAATAATATGAGTTAGATAGATAACAGTGAGTGTAATAAGTATAGTAATTGTCGTTATATCGATCATATAAGCATAATATGGCTAATAATATGAGTTAGATTGATAATAATAAAAGTAATAAGTATAGTAATTGTCGTTCTATCGATCATATCTGCATAATATGGTTAATAATATGCGTTAGATTGATAATAGTAAGAGTAATAAGTATAGTAATTATCGTTCTACCGATCATATAAGCATAATATGGCTAATAAACTGAGTTAGATTGATAACAGTGAGTGTAATAAGTATAGTCATTGTCGATCTATCGATCATATAAGCATAATATGGCTAATAATATGGGTTAGATTGATAATGATAAGAGTAATAAGTACAGTAATTGTCGTTCTATCGATCATATAGGCATAATATGGCTAATAATATGGGTTAGATTGATAACGATAAGAGTAATAACTATAGTAATTGTCATTCTATCGATCATATAAGCATGATATGGCCAATAATATGAGTTAGATTGATAATAATAAGAGTAATGAGTACAGTAATTGTCGTCCTATCGATCATATAAGCATAATATGGCTAATAATATGAGTTAGATTGATAATAATAAGAGTAATGAGTATAGTAATTGTCATCCTATCGACCATATAAGTATAATATGGCTAATAATATGAGTTAGATTGATAATAATAAGAGTAATGAGTATAGTAATTGTCGTCCTATCGATCATATAAGCATAATGTGGCTAATAATATGAGTTGGATTGATAGTAATAAGAGTAATAGGTATAGTAATTGTCGTTCTATCGGTCATATAACCATAATATGGCTAATAATATGAGTTAGATTGATAACAGTGAGTGTAATAAGTATAGTAATTATCGTTCTACCGATCATATAAGCATAATATGGCTAATAATATGGGTTAGATTGATAATGATAAGAGTAATAAGTACAGTAATTGTCGTTCTATCGATCATATAAGCATAATATGGCTAATAATATGGGTTAGATTGATAACGATAAGAGTAATAACTATAGTAATTGTCATTCTATCGATCATATAAGCATGATATGGCCAATAATATGAGTTAGATTGATAATAATAAGAGTAATGAGTACAGTAATTGTCGTCCTATCGATCATATAAGCATAATATGGCTAATAATATGAGTTAGATTGATAATAATAAGAGTAATGAGTATAGTAATTGTCATCCTATCGACCATATAAGTATAATATGGCTAATAATATGAGTTAGATTGATAATAATAAGAGTAATGAGTATAGTAATTGTCGTCCTATCGATCATATAAGCATAATGTGGCTAATAATATGAGTTGGATTGATAGTAATAAGAGTAATAGGTATAGTAATTGTCGTTCTATCGGTCATATAACCATAATATGGCTAATAATATGAGTTAGATTGATAACAGTGAGTGTAATAAGTATAGTAATTGTCGTTATATCGATCATATAAGCATAATATGGCTAATAATATGAGTTAGATTGATAACAGTGAGTGTAATAAGTATAGTAATTGTCGTTATATCGATCACATAAGCATAATATGGCCAACAATATGGGTTAGATTGATAATAATAAGAGTAATAAGTATAGCAATAGTCGTTCTACCTATCATATAAGCATAATATGGCTAATAATATGAGTTAGATTGATAATAGTAAGAGTAATAAGTATAGTAATTATCGTTCTACCGATCATATAAGCATAATATGGCAAATAATATGAGTTAGATTGATAACAGTGAGTGTAATAAGTATAGTAATTGTCGTTATTTCGATCATATAAGCATAATATGGCTAATAATATGAGTTAGATTGATAATAATAGGAGTAATGAGTATAGTAATTGTCATCATATCGATCATATAAGCATAATATGGCTAATAATATGAGTTAGATTGATAATAATAAGAGTAATAAGTATAGTAATTGTCGTTCTATCGGTCATATAACCATAATATGGCTAGTAATATGAGTTGAATTGATAACAGTGAGTGTAATAAGTATAGTAATTGTCGTTATATCGATCATACAAGCATAATATGCCTAATAATATGAGTTATATTGATAATAATAAGAGTAATGTGTATAGTAATTGTCGTCCTATCGATCATATAAGCATAATATGGCTAATAATATGAGTTAGATTGATAATAATAAGAGTAATGAGTATAGTAATTGTCGTCCTATCGATCATATAAGCATAATGTGGCTAATAATATGAGTTAGATTGATAATAATAAGAGTAATAAGTATAGTAATTGTCGTTCTATCGGTCATATAACCATAATATGGCTAATAATATGAGTTAGATTGATAACAGTGAGTGTAATAAGTATAGTAATTGTCGTTATATCGATCATATAAGCATAATATGGCTAATAATATGAGTTAGATTGGTAATAGTGAGTGTAATAAGCATAGTAATTGTCGTTCTATCGATCATATAAGCATAATATGGCTAATAATATGAGTTAGATTGATAATAATAAGAGTAATAAGTATAGTAATTGTCGTTCTATCAGTCATATAACCATAATATGGCTAATAATATGAGTTAGATTGATAATAATAAGAGTAATGAGTACAGTAATTGTCGTCCTATCGATCATATAAGCATAATATGGCTAATAATATGAGTTAGATTGATAATAATAAGAGTAATGAGTATAGTAATTGTCATCCTATCGATCATATAAGTATAATATGGCTAATAATATGAGTTAGATTGATAATAATAAGAGTAATGAGTATAGTAATTGTAGTCCTATCGATCATATAAGCATAATGTGGCTAATAATATGAGTTAGATTGATAGTAATAAGAGTAATAAGTATAGTAATTGTCGTTCTATCGGTCATATAACCATAATATGGCTAATAATATGAGTTAGATTGATAACAGTGAGTGTAATAACTATAGTAATTGTCGTTATATCGATCATATAAGCATAATATGGCTAATAATATGAGTTAGATTGATAATAATAAGAGTAATGAGTACAGTAATTGTCGTCCTATCGATCATATAAGCATAATGTGGCTAATGATATGAGTTAGATTGATAGTAATAAGAGTAATAAGTATAGTAATTGTCGTTCTATCGGTCATATAACCATAATATGGCTAATAATATGAGTTAGATTGATAACAGTGAGTGTAATAAGTATAGTAATTGTCGTTATATCGATCATATAAGCATAATATGGCTAATAATATGAGTTAGATTGATAATAATAGGAGTAATGAGTATAGTAATTGTCATCATATCGATCATATAAGCATAATATGGCTAATAATATGAGTTAGATTGATAATAATAAGAGTAATAAGTATAGTAATTGTCGTTCTATCGGTCCTATAACCATAATATGGCTAGTAATATGAGTTGCATTGATAACAGTGAGTGTAATAAGTATAGTAATTGTCGTTATATCGATCATACAAGCATAATATGCCTAATAATATGAGTTATATTGATAATAATAAGAGTAATGTGTACAGTAATTGTCGTCCTATCGATCATATAAGCATAATGTGGCTAATAATATGAGTTAGATTGATAGTAATAAGAGTAATAAGTATAGTAATTGTCGTTCTATCGGTCATATAACCATAATATGGCTAATAATATGAGTTAGATAGATAACAGTGAGTGTAATAAGTATAGTAATTGTCGTTATATCGATCATATAAGCATAATATGGCTAATAATATGAGTTAGATTGATAATAATAAAAGTAATAAGTATAGTAATTGTCGTTCTATCGATCATATCTGCATAATATGGTTAATAATATGCGTTAGATTGATAATAGTAAGAGTAATAAGTATAGTAATTATCGTTCTACCGATCATATAAGCATAATATGGCTAATAAACTGAGTTAGATTGATAACAGTGAGTGTAATAAGTATAGTCATTGTCGATCTATCGATCATATAAGCATAATATGGCTAATAATATGGGTAAGATTGATAATGATAAGAGTAATAAGTACAGTAATTGTCGTTCTATCGATCATATAAGCATAATATGGCTAATAATATGGGTTAGATTGATAACGATAAGAGTAATAACTATAGTAATTGTCATTCTATCGATCATATAAGCATGATATGGCCAATAATATGAGTTAGATTGATAATAATAAGAGTAATGAGTACAGTAATTGTCGTCCTATCGATCATATAAGCATAATATGGCTAATAATATGAGTTAGATTGATAATAATAAGAGTAATGAGTATAGTAATTGTCATCCTATCGACCATATAAGTATAATATGGCTAATAATATGAGTTAGATTGATAATAATAAGAGTAATGAGTATAGTAATTGTCGTCCTATCGTTCATATAAGCATAATGTGGCTAATAATATGAGTTGGATTGATAGTAATAAGAGTAATAGGTATAGTAATTGTCGTTCTATCGGTCATATAACCATAATATGGCTAATAATATGAGTTAGATTGATAACAGTGAGTGTAATAAGTATAGTAATTGTCGTTATATCGATCATATAAGCATAATATGGCTAATAATATGAGTTAGATTGATAACAGTGAGTGTAATAAGTATAGTAATTGTCGTTATATCGATCATATAAGCATAATATGGCTAATAATATGAGTTAGATTGATAATAATAAAAGTAATAAGTATAGTAATTGTCGTTCTATCGATCATATCTGCATAATATGGTTAATAATATGAGTTAGATTGATAATAGTGAGTGTAATAAGTATAGTAATTGTAGTTCTATTGCTCATATAAGCATAATATGGTTAATAATATGCGTTAGATTGATGATAGTAAGAGTAATAAGTATAGTAATTATCGTTCTACCGATCATATAAGCATAATATGGCTAATAAACTGAGTTAGATTGATAACAGTGAGTGTAATACGTATAGTAATTGTCGATCTATCGATCATATAAGCATAATATGGCTAATAATATGGGTTAGATTGATAATGATAAGAGTAATAAGTACAGTAATTGTCGTTCTATCGATCATATAAGCATAATATGGCTAATAATATGGGTTAGATTGATAATGATAAGAGTAATAAGTACAGTAATTGTCGTTCTATCGATCATATAAGCATAATATGGCTAATAATATGGGTTAGATTGATAACGATAAGAGTAATAACTATAGTAATTGTCATTCTATCGATCATATAAGCATGATATGGCCAATAATATGAGTTAGATTGATAATAATAAGAGTAATGAGTACAGTAATTGTCGTCCTATCGATCATATAAGCATAATATGGCTAATAATATGAGTTAGATTGATAATAATAAGAGTAATGAGTATAGTAATTGTCATCCTATCGACCATATAAGTATAATATGGCTAATAATATGAGTTAGATTGATAATAATAAGAGTAATGAGTATAGTAATTGTCGTCCTATCGATCATATAAGCATAATGTGGCTAATAATATGAGTTGGATTGATAGTAATAAGAGTAATAGGTATAGTAATTGTCGTTCTATCGGTCATATAACCATAATATGGCTAATAATATGAGTTAGATTGATAACAGTGAGTGTAATAAGTATAGTAATTATCGTTCTACCGATCATATAAGCATAATATGGCTAATAATATGGGTTAGATTGATAATGATAAGAGTAATAAGTACAGTAATTGTCGTTCTATCGATCATATAAGCATAATATGGCTAATAATATGGGTTAGATTGATAACGATAAGAGTAATAACTATAGTAATTGTCATTCTATCGATCATATAAGCATGATATGGCCAATAATATGAGTTAGATTGATAATAATAAGAGTAATGAGTACAGTAATTGTCGTCCTATCGATCATATAAGCATAATATGGCTAATAATATGAGTTAGATTGATAATAATAAGAGTAATGAGTACAGTAATTGTCGTCCTATCGATCATATAAGCATAATATGGCTAATAATATGAGTTAGATTGATAATAATAAGAGTAATGAGTATAGTAATTGTCATCCAATCGATCATATAAGTATAATATGGCTAATAATTTGAGTTAGATTGATAATAATAAGAGTAATGAGTATAGTAATTGTCGTCCTATCGATCATATAAGCATAATGTGGCTAATAATATGAGTTATATTGATAGTAATAAGAGTAATAAGTATAGTAATTGTCGTTCTATCGGTCATATAACCATAATATGGCTAATAATATGAGTTAGATTGATAACAGTGAGTGTAATAAGTATAGTAATTGTAGTTCTATTGCTCATATAAGCATAATATGGCTAATAATATGCGTTAGATTGATAATAATAAGAGTAATAAGTATAGTAATTGTCGTCCTATCGATCATATCTGCATAATATGGTTAATAATATAAGTTAGATTGATAACAGTGAGTGTAATAAGTATAGTAATTGTACTTCTATTGCTCATATAAGCATAATATTTCTTATAATATGAGTTAGATTGATAATAGTAAGAGTAATAAGTATAGTAATTGTCGTTCTATCGATCATATAAGCATGATATGGCCAATAATATGAGTTAGATTGATAATAATAAGAGTAATAAGTATAGTAATTGTCGTTCTATCGATCATATCTGCATAATATGGTTAATAATATGAGTTAGATTGGTAATGGTGAGTGTAATAAGTATAGTAATTGTAGTTCTATTGCTCATATAAGCATAATATGGTTAATAATATGCGATAGATTGATAATAATAAGAGTAATGAGTATAGTAATTGTCGTTCTATCGATCACATAAGCATAATATGACCAACAATATGAGTTAGATTGATAATAATAAGAGTAATAAGTATAGCAATAGTCGTTCTACCTATCATATAAGCATAATATGGCTAATAATATGAGTTAGATTGATAATAGTAAGAGTAATAAGTATAGTAATTGTCGTTCTATCGGTCATATAACCATAATATTGCTAATACTATGAGTTAGATTGATAACAGTGAGTGTAATAAGTATAGTAATTGTCGTTATATCGATCATATAAGCATAATATGGCTAATAATATGAGTTAGATTGATAATAATAGGAGTAATGAGTATAGTAATTGTCATCATATCGACCATATAAGCATAATATGGCTAATAATATGAGTTAGATTGATAATAATAAGAGTAATAAGTATAGTAATTGTCGTTCTATCGGTCATATAACCATAATATGGCTAGTAATATGAGTTGCATTGATAACAGTGAGTGTAATAAGTATAGTAATTGTCGTTATATCGATCATACAAGCATAATATGCCTAATAATATGAGTTATATTGATAATAATAAGAGTAATGTGTATAGTAATTGTCGTCCTATCGATCATATAAGCATAATGTGGCTAATAATATGAGTTAGATTGATAGTAATAAGAGTAATAAGTATAGTAATTGTCGTTCTATCGGTCATATAACCATAATATGGCTAATAATATGAGTTAGATAGATAACAGTGAGTGTAATAAGTATAGTAATTGTCGTTATATCGATCATATAAGCATAATATGGCTAATAATATGAGTTAGATTGATAATAATAAAAGTAATAAGTATAGTAATTGTCGTTCTATCGATCATATCTGCATAATATGGTTAATAATATGCGTTAGATTGATAATAGTAAGAGTAATAAGTATAGTAATTATCGTTCTACCGATCATATAAGCATAATATGGCTAATAAACTGAGTTAGATTGATAACAGTGAGTGTAATAAGTATAGTCATTGTCGATCTATCGATCATATAAGCATAATATGGCTAATAATATGGGTTAGATTGATAATGATAAGAGTAATAAGTACAGTAATTGTCGTTCTATCGATCATATAAGCATAATATGGCTAATAATATGGGTTAGATTGATAACGATAAGAGTAATAACTATAGTAATTGTCATTCTATCGATCATATAAGCATGATATGGCCAATAATATGAGTTAGATTGATAATAATAAGAGTAATGAGTACAGTAATTGTCGTCCTATCGATCATATAAGCATAATATGGCTAATAATATGAGTTAGATTGATAATAATAAGAGTAATGAGTATAGTAATTGTCATCCTATCGACCATATAAGTATAATATGGCTAATAATATGAGTTAGATTGATAATAATAAGAGTAATGAGTATAGTAATTGTCGTCCTATCGATCATATAAGCATAATGTGGCTAATAATATGAGTTGGATTGATAGTAATAAGAGTAATAGGTATAGTAATTGTCGTTCTATCGGTCATATAACCATAATATGGCTAATAATATGAGTTAGATTGATAACAGTGAGTGTAATAAGTATAGTAATTATCGTTCTACCGATCATATAAGCATAATATGGCTAATAATATGGGTTAGATTGATAATGATAAGAGTAATAAGTACAGTAATTGTCGTTCTATCGACCATATAAGCATAATATGGCTAATAATATGAGTTAGATTGATAACAGTGAGTGTAATAAGTATAGTAATTGTCGTTATATCGATCATATAAGCATAATATGGCTAATAATATGAGTTAGATTGATAACAGTGAGTGTAATAAGTATAGTAATTGTCGTTATATCGATCATATAAGCATAATATGGCTAATAATATGAGTTAGATTGATAATAATAAAAGTAATAAGTATAGTAATTGTCGTTCTATCGATCATATCTGCATAATATGGTTAATAATATGAGTTAGATTGATAATAGTGAGTGTAATAAGTATAGTAATTGTAGTTCTATTGCTTATATAAGCATAATATGGTTAATAATATGCGTTAGATTGATAATAATAAGAGTAATAAGTATAGTAATTGTCGTCCTATCGATCATATCTGCATAATATGGTTAATAATATAAGTTAGATTGATAACTGTGAGTGTAATAGGTATAGTAATTGTACTTCTATTGCTCATATAAGCATAATATGGTTAATAATATGCGTTAGATTGATGATAGTAAGAGTAATAAGTATAGTAATTATCGTTCTACCGATCATATAAGCATAATATGGCTAATAAACTGAGTTAGATTGATAACAGTGAGTGTAATACGTATAGTAATTGTCGATCTATCGATCATATAAGCATAATATGGCTAATAATATGGGTTAGATTGATAATGATAAGAGTAATAAGTACAGTAATTGTCGTTCTATCGATCATATAAGCATAATATGGCTAATAATATGGGTTAGATTGATAATGATAAGAGTAATAAGTACAGTAATTGTCGTTCTATCGATCATATAAGCATAATATGGCTAATAATATGGGTTAGATTGATAACGATAAGAGTAATAACTATAGTAATTGTCATTCTATCGATCATATAAGCATGATATGGCCAATAATATGAGTTAGATTGATAATAATAAGAGTAATGAGTACAGTAATTGTCGTCCTATCGATCATATAAGCATAATATGGCTAATAATATGAGTTAGATTGATAATAATAAGAGTAATGAGTATAGTAATTGTCATCCTATCGACCATATAAGTATAATATGGCTAATAATATGAGTTAGATTGATAATAATAAGAGTAATGAGTATAGTAATTGTCGTCCTATCGATCATATAAGCATAATGTGGCTAATAATATGAGTTGGATTGATAGTAATAAGAGTAATAGGTATAGTAATTGTCGTTCTATCGGTCATATAACCATAATATGGCTAATAATATGAGTTAGATTGATAACAGTGAGTGTAATAAGTATAGTAATTATCGTTCTACCGATCATATAAGCATAATATGGCTAATAATATGGGTTAGATTGATAATGATAAGAGTAATAAGTACAGTAATTGTCGTTCTATCGATCATATAAGCATAATATGGCTAATAATATGGGTTAGATTGATAACGATAAGAGTAATAACTATAGTAATTGTCATTCTATCGATCATATAAGCATGATATGGCCAATAATATGAGTTAGATTGATAATAATAAGAGTAATGAGTACAGTAATTGTCGTCCTATCGATCATATAAGCATAATATGGCTAATAATATGAGTTAGATTGATAATAATAAGAGTAATGAGTATAGTAATTGTCATCCTATCGACCATATAAGTATAATATGGCTAATAATATGAGTTAGATTGATAATAATAAGAGTAATGAGTATAGTAATTGTCGTCCTATCGATCATATAAGCATAATGTGGCTAATAATATGAGTTGGATTGATAGTAATAAGAGTAATAGGTATAGTAATTGTCGTTCTATCGGTCATATAACCATAATATGGCTAATAATATGAGTTAGATTGATAACAGTGAGTGTAATAAGTATAGTAATTGTCGTTATATCGATCATATAAGCATAATATGGCTAATAATATGAGTTAGATTGATAACAGTGAGTGTAATAAGTATAGTAATTGTCGTTATATCGATCATATAAGCATAATATGGCTAATAATATGAGTTAGATTGATAATAATAAAAGTAATAAGTATAGTAATTGTCGTTCTATCGATCATATCTGCATAATATGGTTAATAATATGAGTTAGATTGGTAATGGTGAGTGTAATAAGTATAGTAATTGTAGTTCTATTGCTCACATAAGCATAATATGTTTAATAATATGCGATAGATTGATAATAATAAGAGTAATGAGTATAGTAATTGTCGTTCTATCGATCACATAAGCATAATATGGCCAACAATATGAGTTAGATTGATAATAATAAGAGTAATAAGTATAGCAATAGTCGTTCTACCTATCATATAAGCATAATATGGCTAATAATATGAGTTAGATTGATAATAGTAAGAGTAATAAGTATAGTAATTATCGTTCTACCGATCATATAAGCATAATATGGCTAATAATATGGGTTAGATTGATAATGATAAGAGTAATAAGTACAGTAATTGTCGTTCTATCGATCATATAAGCATAATATGGCTAATAATATGGGTTAGATTGATAATGATAAGAGTAATAACTATAGTAATTGTCGTTCTATCGATCATATAAGCATGATATGGCCAATAATATGAGTTAGATTGATAATAATAAGAGTAATAAGTATAGTAATTGTCGTTCTATCGATCATATCTGCATAATATGGTTAATAATATGAGTTAGATTGGTAATGGTGAGTGTAATAAGTATAGTACTTGTAGTTCTATTGCTCATATAAGCATAATATGGTTAATAATATGCGATAGATTGATAATAATAAGAGTAATGAGTATAATAATTGTCGTTCTATCGATCACATAAGCATAATATGGCCAACAATATGAGTTAGATTGATAATAATAAGAGTAATAAGTATAGCAATAGTCGTTCTACCTATCATATAAGCATAATATGGCTAATAATATGAGTTAGATTGATAATAGTAAGAGTAATAAGTATAGTAATTGTCGTTCTATCGGTCATATAACCATAATATTGCTAATAATATGAGTTAGATTGATAACAGTGAGTGTAATAAGTATAGTAATTGTCGTTATATCGATCATATAAGCATAATATGGCTAATAATATGAGTTAGATTGATAATAATAGGAGTAATGAGTATAGTAATTGTCATCATATCGATCATATAAGCATAATATGGCTAATAATATGAGTTAGATTGATAATAATAAGAGTAATAAGTATAGTAATTGTCGTTCTATCGGTCATATAACCATAATATGGCTAGTAATATGAGTTGCATTGATAACAGTGAGTGTAATAAGTATAGTAATTGTCGTTATATCGATCATACAAGCATAATATGCCTAATAATATGAGTTATATTGATAATAATAAGAGTAATGTGTATAGTAATTGTCGTCCTATCGATCATATAAGCATAATGTGGCTAATAATATGAGTTAGATTGATAGTAATAAGAGTAATAAGTATAGTAATTGTCGTTCTATCGGTCATATAACCATAATATGGCTAATAATATGAGTTAGATAGATAACAGTGAGTGTAATAAGTATAGTAATTGTCGTTATATCGATCATATAAGCATAATATGGCTAATAATATGAGTTAGATTGATAATAATAAAAGTAATAAGTATAGTAATTGTCGTTCTATCGATCATATCTGCATAATATGGTTAATAATATGCGTTAGATTGATAATAGTAAGAGTAATAAGTATAGTAATTATCGTTCTACCGATCATATAAGCATAATATGGCTAATAAACTGAGTTAGATTGATAACAGTGAGTGTAATAAGTATAGTCATTGTCGATCTATCGATCATATAAGCATAATATGGCTAATAATATGGGTTAGATTGATAATGATAAGAGTAATAAGTACAGTAATTGTCGTTCTATCGATCATATAAGCATAATATGGCTAATAATATGGGGTAGATTGATAACGATAAGAGTAATAACTATAGTAATTGTCATTCTATCGATCATATAAGCATGATATGGCCAATAATATGAGTTAGATTGATAATAATAAGAGTAATGAGTACAGTAATTGTCGTCCTATCGATCATATAAGCATAATATGGCTAATAATATGAGTTAGATTGATAATAATAAGAGTAATGAGTATAGTAATTGTCATCCTATCGACCATATAAGTATAATATGGCTAATAATATGAGTTAGATTGATAATAATAAGAGTAATGAGTATAGTAATTGTCGTCCTATCGATCATATAAGCATAATGTGGCTAATAATATGAGTTGGATTGATAGTAATAAGAGTAATAGGTATAGTAATTGTCGTTCTATCGGTCATATAACCATAATATGGCTAATAATATGAGTTAGATTGATAACAGTGAGTGTAATAAGTATAGTAATTATCGTTCTACCGATCATATAAGCATAATATGGCTAATAATATGGGTTAGATTGATAATGATAAGAGTAGTAAGTACAGTAATTGTCGTTCTATCGATCATATAAGCATAATATGGCTAATAATATGGGTTAGATTGATAACGATAAGAGTAATAACTATAGTAATTGTCATTCTATCGATCATATAAGCATGATATGGCCAATAATATGAGTTAGATTTATAATAATAAGAGTAATGAGTACAGTAATTGTCGTCCTATCGATCATATAAGCATAATATGGCTAATAATATGAGTTAGATTGATAATAATAAGAGTAATGAGTATAGTAATTGTCATCCTATCGACCATATAAGTATAATATGGCTAATAATATGAGTTAGATTGATAATAATAAGAGTAATGAGTATAGTAATTGTCGTCCTATCGATCATATAAGCATAATGTGGCTAATAATATGAGTTGGATTGATAGTAATAAGAGTAATAGGTATAGTAATTGTCGTTCTATCGGTCATATAACCATAATATGGCTAATAATATGAGTTAGATTGATAACAGTGAGTGTAATAAGTATAGTAATTGTCGTTATATCGATCATATAAGCATAATATGGCTAATAATATGAGTTAGATTGATAACAGTGAGTGTAATAAGTATAGTAATTGTCGTTATATCGATCATATAAGCATAATATGGCTAATAATATGAGTTAGATTGATAATAATAAAAGTAATAAGTATAGTAATTGTCGTTCTATCGATCATATCTGCATAATATGGTTAATAATATGAGTTAGATTGATAATAGTGAGTGTAATAAGTATAGTAATTGTAGTTCTATTGCTCATATAAGCATAATATGGTTAATAATATGCGTTAGATTGATAATAATAAGAGTAATAAGTATAGTAATTGTCGTCCTATCGATCATATCTGCATAATATGGTTAATAATATAAGTTAGATTGATAACTGTGAGTGTAATAGGTATAGTAATTGTACTTCTATTGCTCATATAAGCATAATATGGTTAATAATATGCGTTAGATTGATAATAATAAGAGTAATAAGTATAGCAATAGTCGTTCTACCTATCATATAAGCATAATATGGCTAATAATATGAGTTAGATTGATAATAGTAAGAGTAATAAGTATAGTAATTATCGTTCTACCGATCATATAAGCATAATATGGCTAATAATATGGGTTAGATTGATAATGATAAGAGTAATAAGTACAGTAATTGTCGTTCTATCGATCATATAAGCATAATATGGCTAATAATATGGGTTAGATTGATAATGATAAGAGTAATAACTATAGTAATTGTCGTTCTATCGATCATATAAGCATGATATGGCCAATAATATGAGTTAGATTGATAATAATAAGAGTAATAAGTATAGTAATTGTCGTTCTATCGATCATATCTGCATAATATGGTTAATAATATGAGTTAGATTGGTAATGGTGAGTGTAATAAGTATAGTAATTGTAGTTCTATTGCTCATATAAGCATAATATGGTTAATAATATGCGATAGATTGATAATAATAAGAGTAATGAGTATAGTAATTGTCGTTCTATCGATCACATAAGCATAATATGGCCAACAATATGAGTTAGATTGATAATAATAAGAGTAATAAGTATAGCAATAGTCGTTCTACCTATCATATAAGCATAATATGGCTAATAATATGAGTTAGATTGATAATAGTAAGAGTAATAAGTATAGTAATTGTCGTTCTATCGGTCATATAACCATAATATTGCTAATAATATGAGTTAGATTGATAACAGTGAGTGTAATAAGTATAGTAATTGTCGTTATATCGATCATATAAGCATAATATGGCTAATAATATGAGTTAGATTGATAATAATAGGAGTAATGAGTATAGTAATTGTCATCATATCGATCATATAAGCATAATATGGCTAATAATATGAGTTAGATTGATAATAATAAGAGTAATAAGTATAGTAATTGTCGTTCTATCGGTCATATAACCATAATATGGCTAGTAATATGAGTTGCATTGATAACAGTGAGTGTAATAAGTATAGTAATTGTCGTTATATCGATCATACAAGCATAATATGCCTAATAATATGAGTTATATTGATAATAATAAGAGTAATGTGTATAGTAATTGTCGTCCTATCGATCATATAAGCATAATGTGGCTAATAATATGAGTTAGATTGATAGTAATAAGAGTAATAAGTATAGTAATTGTCGTTCTATCGGTCATATAACCATAATATGGCTAATAATATGAGTTAGATAGATAACAGTGAGTGTAATAAGTATAGTAATTGTCGTTATATCGATCATATAAGCATAATATGGCTAATAATATGAGTTAGATTGATAATAATAAAAGTAATAAGTATAGTAATTGTCGTTCTATCGATCATATCTGCATAATATGGTTAATAATATGCGTTAGATTGATAATAGTAAGAGTAATAAGTATAGTAATTATCGTTCTACCGATCATATAAGCATAATATGGCTAATAAACTGAGTTAGATTGATAACAGTGAGTGTAATAAGTATAGTCATTGTCGATCTATCGATCATATAAGCATAATATGGCTAATAATATGGGTTAGATTGATAATGATAAGAGTAATAAGTACAGTAATTGTCGTTCTATCGATCATATAAGCATAATATGGCTAATAATATGGGTTAGATTGATAACGATAAGAGTAATAACTATAGTAATTGTCATTCTATCGATCATATAAGCATGATATGGCCAATAATATGAGTTAGATTGATAATAATAAGAGTAATGCGTACAGTAATTGTCGTCCTATCGATCATATAAGCATAATATGGCTAATAATATGAGTTAGATTGATAATAATAAGAGTAATGAGTATAGTAATTGTCATCCTATCGACCATATAAGTATAATATGGCTAATAATATGAGTTAGATTGATAATAATAAGAGTAATGAGTATAGTAATTGTCGTCCTATCGATCATATAAGCATAATGTGGCTAATAATATGAGTTGGATTGATAGTAATAAGAGTAATAGGTATAGTAATTGTCGTTCTATCGGTCATATAACCATAATATGGCTAATAATATGAGTTAGATTGATAACAGTGAGTGTAATAAGTATAGTAATTATCGTTCTACCGATCATATAAGCATAATATGGCTAATAATATGGGTTAGATTGATAATGATAAGAGTAATAAGTACAGTAATTGTCGTTCTATCGATCATATAAGCATAATATGGCTAATAATATGGGTTAGATTGATAACGATAAGAGTAATAACTATAGTAATTGTCATTCTATCGATCATATAAGCATGATATGGCCAATAATATGAGTTAGATTGATAATAATAAGAGTAATGAGTACAGTAATTGTCGTCCTATCGATCATATAAGCATAATATGGCTAATAATATGAGTTAGATTGATAACAGTGAGTGTAATAAGTATAGTAATTGTCGTTATATCGATCATATAAGCATAATATGGCTAATAATATGAGTTAGATTGATAACAGTGAGTGTAATAAGTATAGTAATTGTCGTTATATCGATCATATAAGCATAATATGGCTAATAATATGAGTTAGATTGATAATAATAAAAGTAATAAGTATAGTAATTGTCGTTCTATCGATCATATCTGCATAATATGGTTAATAATATGAGTTAGATTGATAATAGTGAGTGTAATAAGTATAGTAATTGTAGTTACATTGCTCATATAAGCATAATATGGTTAATAATATGCGTTAGATTGATAATAATAAGAGTAATAAGTATAGTAATTGTCGTCCTATCGATCATATCTGCATAATATG
The DNA here is from genome assembly GCF_050947335.1 of Megachile rotundata. NCBI lineage: Eukaryota > Metazoa > Arthropoda > Insecta > Hymenoptera > Megachilidae > Megachile > Megachile rotundata. The sequence goes on from NW_027473399.1 coordinate 154,655, forward strand.
GTTAATAATATAAGTTAGATTGATAACTGTGAGTGTAATAGGTATAGTAATTGTACTTCTATTGCTCATATAAGCATAATATGGTTAATAATATGCGTTAGATTGATGATAGTAAGAGTAATAAGTATAGTAATTATCGTTCTACCGATCATATAAGCATAATATGGCTAATAAACTGAGTTAGATTGATAACAGTGAGTGTAATACGTATAGTAATTGTCGATCTATCGATCATATAAGCATAATATGGCTAATAATATGGGTTAGATTGATAATGATAAGAGTAATAAGTACAGTAATTGTCGTTCTATCGATCATATAAGCATAATATGGCTAATAATATGGGTTAGATTGATAATGATAAGAGTAATAACTATAGTAATTGTCGTTCTATCGATCATATAAGCATGATATGGCCAATAATATGAGTTAGATTGATAATAATAAGAGTAATAAGTATAGTCATTGTCGTTCTATCGATCACATAAGCATAATATGGCTAATAATATGAGATAGATGGATAATAGTGAGTGTAATAAGTATAGTAATTGTAGTTCTATTGCTCATATAAGCATAATATGGTTAATAATATGCGATAGATTGATAATGATAAGAGTAATAGGTATAGTAATTGTCGTTCTATCGATCATATAAGCATAATATGGCCAATAATATGAGTTAGATTGATAATAGCAAGAGTAATAAGTATAGTAATTGTCGTTCTATCGATCATATCTGCATAATATGGTTAATAATATGAGTTAGATTGATAATAGTGAGTGTAATAAGTATAGTAATTGTAGTTCTATTGCTCATATAAGCATAATATGGTTAATAATATGCGTTAGATTGATAACAATAAGAGTTATAAGTATAGTAATTGTCGTCCTATCGATCATATCTGCATAATATGGTTAATAATATAAGTTAGATTGATAACAGTGAGTGTAATAAGTATAGTAATTGTACTTCTATTGCTCATATAAGCATAATATTTCTAATAATATGAGTTAGATTGATAATAGTAAGAGTAATAAGTATAGTAATTGTCGGTCTATGGATCATATAAGCATAATATGGCTAATAATATATGTTAGATTGATAATGATAAGAGTAATAACTATAGTAATTGTCGTTCTATCGATCATATAAGCATGATATGGCCAATAATATGAGTTAGATTGATAATAATAAGAGTAATAAGTATAGTAATTGTCGTTCTATCGATCACATAAGCATAATATGGCTAATAATATGAGTTAGATTGATAATAATAAGAGTAATAAGTATAGTAATTGTCGTTCTATCGATCACATAAGCATAATATGGCTAATAATATGAGTTAGATTGATAATAATAAGAGTAATAAGTATAGTAATTGTCGTTCTATCGATCATATCTGCATAATATGGTTAATAATATGAGTTAGATTGGTAATGGTGAGCGTAATAAGTATAGTAATTGTAGTTCTATTGCTCATATAAGCATAATATGGTTAATAATATGCGATAGATTGATAATAATAAGAGTAATGAGTATAGTAATTGTCGTTCTATCGATCACATAAGCATAATATGGCCAACAATATGGGTTAGATTGATAATAATAAGAGTAATAAGTATAGCAATAGTCGTTCTACCTATCATATAAGCATAATATGGCTAATAATATGAGTTAGATTGATAATAGTAAGAGTAATAAGTATAGTAATTGTCGTTCTATCGGTCATATAACCATAATATTGCTAATAATATGAGTTAGATTGATAACAGTGAGTGTAATAAGTATAGTAATTGTCGTTATATCGATCATATAAGCATAATATGGCTAATAATATGAGTTAGATTGATAATAATAGGAGTAATGAGTATAGTAATTGTCATCATATCGATCATATAAGCATAATATGGCTAATAATATGAGTTAGATTGATAATAATAAGAGTAATAAGTATAGTAATTGTCGTTCTATCGGTCATATAACCATAATATGGCTAGTAATATGAGTTGCATTGATAACAGTGAGTGTAATAAGTATAGTAATTGTCGTTATATCGATCATACAAGCATAATATGCCTAATAATATGAGTTATATTGATAATAATAAGAGTAATGTGTATAGTAATTGTCGTCCTATCGATCATATAAGCATAATGTGGCTAATAATATGAGTTAGATTGATAGTAATAAGAGTAATAAGTATAGTAATTGTCGTTCTATCGGTCATATAACCATAATATGGCTAATAATATGAGTTAGATAGATAACAGTGAGTGTAATAAGTATAGTAATTGTCGTTATATCGATCATATAAGCATAATATGGCTAATAATATGAGTTAGATTGATAATAATAAAAGTAATAAGTATAGTAATTGTCGTTCTATCGATCATATCTGCATAATATGGTTAATAATATGCGTTAGATTGATAATAGTAAGAGTAATAAGTATAGTAATTATCGTTCTACCGATCATATAAGCATAATATGGCTAATAAACTGAGTTAGATTGATAACAGTGAGTGTAATAAGTATAGTCATTGTCGATCTATCGATCATATAAGCATAATATGGCTAATAATATGGGTTAGATTGATAATGATAAGAGTAATAAGTACAGTAATTGTCGTTCTATCGATCATATAAGCATAATATGGCTAATAATATGGGTTAGATTGATAACGATAAGAGTAATAACTATAGTAATTGTCATTCTATCGATCATATAAGCATGATATGGCCAATAATATGAGTTAGATTGATAATAATAAGAGTAATGCGTACAGTAATTGTCGTCCTATCGATCATATAAGCATAATATGGCTAATAATATGAGTTAGATTGATAATAATAAGAGTAATGAGTATAGTAATTGTCATCCTATCGACCATATAAGTATAATATGGCTAATAATATGAGTTAGATTGATAATAATAAGAGTAATGAGTATAGTAATTGTCGTCCTATCGATCATATAAGCATAATGTGGCTAATAATATGAGTTGGATTGATAGTAATAAGAGTAATAGGTATAGTAATTGTCGTTCTATCGGTCATATAACCATAATATGGCTAATAATATGAGTTAGATTGATAACAGTGAGTGTAATAAGTATAGTAATTATCGTTCTACCGATCATATAAGCATAATATGGCTAATAATATGGGTTAGATTGATAATGATAAGAGTAATAAGTACAGTAATTGTCGTTCTATCGATCATATAAGCATAATATGGCTAATAATATGGGTTAGATTGATAACGATAAGAGTAATAACTATAGTAATTGTCATTCTATCGATCATATAAGCATGATATGGCCAATAATATGAGTTAGATTGATAATAATAAGAGTAATGAGTACAGTAATTGTCGTCCTATCGATCATATAAGCATAATATGGCTAATAATATGAGTTAGATTGATAACAGTGAGTGTAATAAGTATAGTAATTGTCGTTATATCGATCATATAAGCATAATATGGCTAATAATATGAGTTAGATTGATAACAGTGAGTGTAATAAGTATAGTAATTGTCGTTATATCGATCATATAAGCATAATATGGCTAATAATATGAGTTAGATTGATAATAATAAAAGTAATAAGTATAGTAATTGTCGTTCTATCGATCATATCTGCATAATATGGTTAATAATATGAGTTAGATTGATAATAGTGAGTGTAATAAGTATAGTAATTGTAGTTACATTGCTCATATAAGCATAATATGGTTAATAATATGCGTTAGATTGATAATAATAAGAGTAATAAGTATAGTAATTGTCGTCCTATCGATCATATCTGCATAATATGGTTAATAATATAAGTTAGATTGATAACTGTGAGTGTAATAGGTATAGTAATTGTACTTCTATTGCTCATATAAGCATAATATGGTTAATAATATGCGTTAGATTGATGATAGTAAGAGTAATAAGTATAGTAATTATCGTTCTACCGATCATATAAGCATAATATGGCTAATAAACTGAGTTAGATTGATAACAGTGAGTGTAATACGTATAGTAATTGTCGATCTATCGATCATATAAGCATAATATGGCTAATAATATGGGTTAGATTGATAATGATAAGAGTAATAAGTACAGTAATTGTCGTTCTATCGATCATATAAGCATAATATGGCTAATAATATGGGTTAGATTGATAATGATAAGAGTAATAACTATAGTAATTGTCGTTCTATCGATCATATAAGCATGATATGGCCAATAATATGAGTTAGATTGATAATAATAAGAGTAATAAGTATAGTCATTGTCGTTCTATCGATCACATAAGCATAATATGGCTAATAATATGAGATAGATGGATAATAGTGAGTGTAATAAGTATAGTAATTGTAGTTCTATTGCTCATATAAGCATAATATGGTTAATAATATGCGATAGATTGATAATGATAAGAGTAATAGGTATAGTAATTGTCGTTCTATCGATCATATAAGCATAATATGGCCAATAATATGAGTTAGATTGATAATAGCAAGAGTAATAAGTATAGTAATTGTCGTTCTATCGATCATATCTGCATAATATGGTTAATAATATGAGTTAGATTGATAATAGTGAGTGTAATAAGTATAGTAATTGTAGTTCTATTGCTCATATAAGCATAATATGGTTAATAATATGCGTTAGATTGATAATAATAAGAGTTATAAGTATAGTAATTGTCGTCCTATCGATCATATCTGCATAATATGGTTAATAATATAAGTTAGATTGATAACAGTGAGTGTAATAAGTATAGTAATTGTACTTCTATTGCTCATATAAGCATAATATTTCTAATAATATGAGTTAGATTGATAATAGTAAGAGTAATAAGTATAGTAATTGTCGGTCTATGGATCATATAAGCATAATATGGCTAATAATATATGTTAGATTGATAATGATAAGAGTAATAACTATAGTAATTGTCGTTCTATCGATCATATAAGCATGATATGGCCAATAATATGAGTTAGATTGATAATAATAAGAGTAATAAGTATAGTAATTGTCGTTCTATCGATCACATAAGCATAATATGGCTAATAATATGAGTTAGATTGATAATAATAAGAGTAATAAGTATAGTAATTGTCGTTCTATCGATCATATCTGCATAATATGGTTAATAATATGAGTTAGATTGGTAATGGTGAGCGTAATAAGTATAGTAATTGTAGTTCTATTGCTCATATAAGCATAATATGGTTAATAATATGCGATAGATTGATAATAATAAGAGTAATGAGTATAGTAATTGTCGTTCTATCGATCACATAAGCATAATATGGCCAACAATATGGGTTAGATTGATAATAATAAGAGTAATAAGTATAGCAATAGTCGTCCTATCGATCATATAAGCATAATGTGGCTAATAATATGAGTTGGATTGATAGTAATAAGAGTAATAGGTATAGTAATTGTCGTTCTATCGGTCATATAACCATAATATGGCTAATAATATGAGTTAGATTGATAACAGTGAGTGTAATAAGTATAGTAATTGTCGTTATATCGATCATATAAGCATAATATGGCTAATAATATGAGTTAGATTGATAACAGTGAGTGTAATAAGTATAGTAATTGTCGTTATATCGATCATATAAGCATAATATGGCTAATAATATGAGTTAGATTGATAATAATAAAAGTAATAAGTATAGTAATTGTCGTTCTATCGATCATATCTGCATAATATGGTTAATAATATGAGTTAGATTGATAATAGTGAGTGTAATAAGTATAGTAATTGTAGTTCTATTGCTCATATAAGCATAATATGGTTAATAATATGCGTTAGATTGATAATAATAAGAGTAATAAGTATAGTAATTGTCGTCCTATCGATCATATCTGCATAATATGGTTAATAATATAAGTTAGATTGATAACTGTGAGTGTAATAGGTATAGTAATTGTACTTCTATTGCTCATATAAGCATAATATGGTTAATAATATGCGTTAGATTGATAATAATAAGAGTAATAAGTATAGCAATAGTCGTTCTACCTATCATATAAGCATAATATGGCTAATAATATGAGTTAGATTGATAATAGTAAGAGTAATAAGTATAGTAATTATCGTTCTACCGATCATATAAGCATAATATGGCTAATAATATGGGTTAGATTGATAATGATAAGAGTAATAAGTACAGTAATTGTCGTTCTATCGATCATATAAGCATAATATGGCTAATAATATGGGTTAGATTGATAATGATAAGAGTAATAACTATAGTAATTGTCGTTCTATCGATCATATAAGCATGATATGGCCAATAATATGAGTTAGATTGATAATAATAAGAGTAATAAGTATAGTAATTGTCGTTCTATCGATCATATCTGCATAATATGGTTAATAATATGAGTTAGATTGGTAATGGTGAGTGTAATAAGTATAGTAATTGTAGTTCTATTGCTCATATAAGCATAATATGGTTAATAATATGCGATAGATTGATAATAATAAGAGTAATGAGTATAGTAATTGTCGTTCTATCGATCACATAAGCATAATATGGCCAACAATATGAGTTAGATTGATAATAATAAGAGTAATAAGTATAGCAATAGTCGTTCTACCTATCATATAAGCATAATATGGCTAATAATATGAGTTAGATTGATAATAGTAAGAGTAATAAGTATAGTAATTGTCGTTCTATCGGTCATATAACCATAATATTGCTAATAATATGAGTTAGATTGATAACAGTGAGTGTAATAAGTATAGTAATTGTCGTTATATCGATCATATAAGCATAATATGGCTAATAATATGAGTTAGATTGATAATAATAGGAGTAATGAGTATAGTAATTGTCATCATATCGATCATATAAGCATAATATGGCTAATAATATGAGTTAGATTGATAATAATAAGAGTAATAAGTATAGTAATTGTCGTTCTATCGGTCATATAACCATAATATGGCTAGTAATATGAGTTGCATTGATAACAGTGAGTGTAATAAGTATAGTAATTGTCGTTATATCGATCATACAAGCATAATATGCCTAATAATATGAGTTATATTGATAATAATAAGAGTAATGTGTATAGTAATTGTCGTCCTATCGATCATATAAGCATAATGTGGCTAATAATATGAGTTAGATTGATAGTAATAAGAGTAATAAGTATAGTAATTGTCGTTCTATCGGTCATATAACCATAATATGGCTAATAATATGAGTTAGATAGATAACAGTGAGTGTAATAAGTATAGTAATTGTCGTTATATCGATCATATAAGCATAATATGGCTAATAATATGAGTTAGATTGATAATAATAAAAGTAATAAGTATAGTAATTGTCGTTCTATCGATCATATCTGCATAATATGGTTAATAATATGCGTTAGATTGATAATAGTAAGAGTAATAAGTATAGTAATTATCGTTCTACCGATCATATAAGCATAATATGGCTAATAAACTGAGTTAGATTGATAACAGTGAGTGTAATAAGTATAGTCATTGTCGATCTATCGATCATATAAGCATAATATGGCTAATAATATGGGTTAGATTGATAATGATAAGAGTAATAAGTACAGTAATTGTCGTTCTATCGATCATATAAGCATAATATGGCTAATAATATGGGTTAGATTGATAACGATAAGAGTAATAGCTATAGTAATTGTCATTCTATCGATCATATAAGCATGATATGGCCAATAATATGAGTTAGATTGATAATAATAAGAGTAATGCGTACAGTAATTGTCGTCCTATCGATCATATAAGCATAATATGGCTAATAATATGAGTTAGATTGATAATAATAAGAGTAATGAGTATAGTAATTGTCATCCTATCGACCATATAAGTATAATATGGCTAATAATATGAGTTAGATTGATAATAATAAGAGTAATGAGTATAGTAATTGTCGTCCTATCGATCATATAAGCATAATGTGGCTAATAATATGAGTTGGATTGATAGTAATAAGAGTAATAGGTATAGTAATTGTCGTTCTATCGGTCATATAACCATAATATGGCTAATAATATGAGTTAGATTGATAACAGTGAGTGTAATAAGTATAGTAATTATCGTTCTACCGATCATATAAGCATAATATGGCTAATAATATGGGTTAGATTGATAATGATAAGAGTAATAAGTACAGTAATTGTCGTTCTATCGATCATATAAGCATAATATGGCTAATAATATGGGTTAGATTGATAACGATAAGAGTAATAACTATAGTAATTGTCATTCTATCGATCATATAAGCATGATATGGCCAATAATATGAGTTAGATTGATAATAATAAGAGTAATGAGTACAGTAATTGTCGTCCTATCGATCATATAAGCATAATATGGCTAATAATATGAGTTAGATTGATAACAGTGAGTGTAATAAGTATAGTAATTGTCGTTATATCGATCATATAAGCATAATATGGCTAATAATATGAGTTAGATTGATAACAGTGAGTGTAATAAGTATAGTAATTGTCGTTATATCGATCATATAAGCATAATATGGCTAATAATATGAGTTAGATTGATAATAGTGAGTGTAATAAGTATAGTAATTGTAGTTACATTGCTCATATAAGCATAATATGGTTAATAATATGCGTTAGATTGATAATAATAAGAGTAATAAGTATAGTAATTGTCGTCCTATCGATCATATCTGCATAATATGGTTAATAATATAAGTTAGATTGATAACTGTGAGTGTAATAGGTATAGTAATTGTACTTCTATTGCTCATATAAGCATAATATGGTTAATAATATGCGTTAGATTGATGATAGTAAGAGTAATAAGTATAGTAATTATCGTTCTACCGATCATATAAGCATAATATGGCTAATAAACTGAGTTAGATTGATAACAGTGAGTGTAATACGTATAGTAATTGTCGATCTATCGATCATATAAGCATAATATGGCTAATAATATGGGTTAGATTGATAATGATAAGAGTAATAAGTACAGTAATTGTCGTTCTATCGATCATATAAGCATAATATGGCTAATAATATGGGTTAGATTGATAATGATAAGAGTAATAACTATAGTAATTGTCGTTCTATCGATCATATAAGCATGATATGGCCAATAATATGAGTTAGATTGATAATAATAAGAGTAATAAGTATAGTCATTGTCGTTCTATCGATCACATAAGCATAATATGGCTAATAATATGAGATAGATGGATAATAATAAGAGTAATAAGTATAGTAATTGTCGTTCTATCGATCATATCTGCATAATATGGTTCATAATATGAGTTAGATTGATAATAGTGAGTGTAATAAGTATAGTAATTGTAGTTCTATTGCTCATATAAGCATAATATGGTTAATAATATGCGATAGATTGATAATGATAAGAGTAATAGGTATAGTAATTGTCGTTCTATCGATCATATAAGCATAATATGGCCAATAATATGAGTTAGATTGATAATAGCAAGAGTAATAAGTATAGTAATTGTCGTTCTATCGATCATATCTGCATAATATGGTTAATAATATGAGTTAGATTGATAATAGTGAGTGTAATAAGTATAGTAATTGTAGTTCTATTGCTCATATAAGCATAATATGGTTAATAATATGCGTTAGATTGATAATAATAAGAGTTATAAGTATAGTAATTGTCGTCCTATCGATCATATCTGCATAATATGGTTAATAATATAAGTTAGATTGATAACAGTGAGTGTAATAAGTATAGTAATTGTACTTCTATTGCTCATATAAGCATAATATTTCTAATAATATGAGTTAGATTGATAATAGTAAGAGTAATAAGTATAGTAATTGTCGGTCTATGGATCATATAAGCATAATATGGCTAATAATATATGTTAGATTGATAATGATAAGAGTAATAACTATAGTAATTGTCGTTCTATCGATCATATAAGCATGATATGGCCAATAATATGAGTTAGATTGATAATAATAAGAGTAATAAGTATAGTAATTGTCGTTCTATCGATCACATAAGCATAATATGGCTAATAATATGAGTTAGATTGATAATAATAAGAGTAATAAGTATAGTAATTGTCGTTCTATCGATCATATCTGCATAATATGGTTAATAATATGAGTTAGATTGGTAATGGTGAGCGTAATAAGTATAGTAATTGTAGTTCTATTGCTCATATAAGCATAATATGGTTAATAATATGCGATAGATTGATAATAATAAGAGTAATGAGTATAGTAATTGTCGTTCTATCGATCACATAAGCATAATATGGCCAACAATATGGGTTAGATTGATAATAATAAGAGTAATAAGTATAGCAATAGTCGTTCTACCTATCATATAAGCATAATATGGCTAATAATATGAGTTAGATTGATAATAGTAAGAGTAATAAGTATAGTAATTATCGTTCTACCGATCATATAAGCATAATATGGCAAATAATATGAGTTAGATTGATAACAGTGAGTGTAATAAGTATAGTAATTGTCGTTATTTCGATCATATAAGCATAATATGGCTAATAATATGTGTTAGATTGATAATAATAGGAGTAATGAGTATAGTAATTGTCATCATATCGATCATATAAGCATAATATGGCTAATAATATGAGTTAGATTGATAATAATAAGAGTAATAAGTATAGTAATTGTCGTTCTATCGGTCATATAACCATAATATGGCTAGTAATATGAGTTGAATTGATAACAGTGAGTGTAATAAGTATAGTAATTGTCGTTATATCGATCATACAAGCATAATATGCCTAATAATATGAGTTATATTGATAATAATAAGAGTAATGTGTATAGTAATTGTCGTCCTATCGATCATATAAGCATAATATGGCTAATAATATGAGTTAGATTGATAATAATAAGAGTAATGAGTATAGTAATTGTCATCCTATCGATCATATAGGTATAATATGGCTAATAATATGAGTTAGATTGATAATAATAAGAGTAATAAGTATAGTAATTGTCGTTCTATCAGTCATATAACCATAATATGGCTAATAATATGAGTTAGATTGATAATAATAAGAGTAATGAGTACAGTAATTGTCGTCCTATCGATCATATAAGCATAATATGGCTAATAATATGAGTTAGATTGATAATAATAAGAGTAATGAGTATAGTAATTGTCATCCTATCGGTCATATAAGTATAATATGGCCAATATTATGAGTTAGATTGATAATAATAAGAGTAATGAGTATAGTAATTGTCGTCCTATCGATCATATAAGCATAATGTGGCTAATAATATGAGTTAGATTGATAGTAATAAGAGTAATAAGTATAGTAATTGTCGTTCTATCGGTCATATAACCATAATATGGCTAATAATATGAGTTAGATTGATAACAGTGAGTGTAATAAGTATAGTAATTGTCGTTATATCGATCATATAAGCATAATATGGCTAATAATATGAGTTAGATTGATAATAATGAGAGTAATGAGTATAGTAATTGTTGTCCTATCGATCATATAAGCATAATGTGGCTAATAATATGAGTTAGATTGATAGTAATAAGAGTAATAAGTATAGTAATTGTCGTTCTATCGGTCATATAACCATAATATGGCTAATAATATGAGTTAGATTGATAACAGTGAGTGTAATAAGTATAGTAATTGTCGTTATATCGATCATATAAGCATAATATGGCTAATAATATGAGTTAGATTGATAATAATAAAAGTAATAAGTATAGTAATTGTCGTTCTATCGATCATATCTGCATAATATGGTTAATAATATGAGTTAGATTGATAATAGTGAGTGTAATAAGTATAGTAATTGTAGTTCTATTGCTCATATAAGCATAATATGGTTAATAATATGCGTTAGATTGATAATAATAAGAGTAATAAGTATAGTAATTGTCGTCCTATCGATCATATCTGCATAATATGGTTAATAATATAAGATAGATTGATAACAGTGAGTGTAATAAGTATAGTAATTGTACTTCTATTGCTCATATAAGCATAATATGGCTAATAATATGCGTTAGATTGATAATAGTAAGAGTAATAAGTATAGTAATTATCGTTCGACCGATCATATAAGCATAATATGGCTAATAAACTGAGTTAGATTGATAACAGTGAGTGTAATAAGTATAGTAATTGTCGTTATATCGATCATATAAGCATAATATGGCTAATAATATGAGTTAGATTGATAATAATAAAAGTAATAAGTATAGTAATTGTCGTTCTATCGATCATATCTGCATAATATGGTTAATAATATGAGTTAGATTGATAATAGTGAGTGTAATAAGTATAGTAATTGTAGTTCTATTGCTCATATAAGCATAATATGGTTAATAATATGCGTTAGATTGATAATAATAAGAGTAATAAGTATAGTAATTGTCGTCCTATCGATCATATCTGCATAATATGGTTAATAATATAAGTTAGATTGATAACAGTGAGTGTAATAAGTATAGTAATTGTACTTCTATTGCTCATATAAGCATAATATGGTTAATAATATGCGTTAGATTGATAATGATAAGAGTAATAACTATAGTAATTGTCGTTCTATCAATCATATAAGCATGATATGGCCAATAATATGAGTTAGATTGATAATAATAAGAGTAATGAGTACAGTAATTGTCGTCCTATCGATCATATAAGCATAATATGGCTAATAATATGAGTTAGATTGATAATAATAAGAGTAATGAGTATAGTAATTGTCATCCTATCGACCATATAAGTATAATATGGCTAATAATATGAGTTAGATTGATAATAATAAGAGTAATGAGTATAGTAATTGTCGTCCTATCGATCATATAAGCATAATGTGGCTAATAATATGAGTTGGATTGATAGTAATAAGAGTAATAGGTATAGTAATTGTCGTTCTATCGGTCATATAACCATAATATGGCTAATAATATGAGTTAGATTGATAACAGTGAGTGTAATAAGTATAGTAATTGTCGTTATATCGATCATATAAGCATAATATGGCTAATAATATGAGTTAGATTGATAACAGTGAGTGTAATAAGTATAGTAATTGTCGTTATATCGATCATATAAGCATAATATGGCTAATAATATGAGTTAGATTGATAAGAATAAAAGTAATAAGTATAGTAATTGTCGTTCTATCGATCATATCTGCATAATATGGTTAATAATATGAGTTAGATTGATAATAGTGAGTGTAATAAGTATAGTAATTGTAGTTCTATTGCTCATATAAGCATAATATGGTTAATAATATGCGTTAGATTGATAATAATAAGAGTAATAAGTATAGTAATTGTCGTCCTATCGATCATATCTGCATAATATGGTTAATAATATAAGTTAGATTGATAACTGTGAGTGTAATAGGTATAGTAATTGTACTTCTATTGCTCATATAAGCATAATATGGTTAATAATATGCGTTAGATTGATGATAGTAAGAGTAATAAGTATAGTAATTATCGTTCTACCGATCATATAAGCATAATATGGCTAATAAACTGAGTTAGATTGATAACAGTGAGTGTAATACGTATAGTAATTGTCGATCTATCGATCATATAAGCATAATATGGCTAATAATATGGGTTAGATTGATAATGATAAGAGTAATAAGTACAGTAATTGTCGTTCTATCGATCATATAAGCATAATATGGCTAATAATATGGGTTAGATTGATAATGATAAGAGTAATAACTATAGTAATTGTCGTTCTATCGATCATATAAGCATGATATGGCCAATAATATGAGTTAGATTGATAATAATAAGAGTAATAAGTATAGTAATTGTCGTTCTATCGATCACATAAGCATAATATGGCTAATAATATGAGATAGATGGATAATAATAAGAGTAATAAGTATAGTAATTGTCGTTCTATCGATCATATCTGCATAATATGGTTCATAATATGAGTTAGATTGATAATAGTGAGTGTAATAAGTATAGTAATTGTAGTTCTATTGCTCATATAAGCATAATATGGTTAATAATATGCGATAGATTGATAATGATAAGAGTAATAGGTATAGTAATTGTCGTTCTATCGATCATATAAGCATAATATGGCCAATAATATGAGTTAGATTGATAATAGCAAGAGTAATAAGTATAGTAATTGTCGTTCTATCGATCATATCTGCATAATATGGTTAATAATATGAGTTAGATTGATAATAGTGAGTGTAATAAGTATAGTAATTGTAGTTCTATTGCTCATATAAGCATAATATGGTTAATAATATGCGTTAGATTGATAATAATAAGAGTAATAAGTATAGTAATTGTCGTCCTATCGATCATATCTGCATAATATGGTTAATAATATAAGTTAGATTGATAACAGTGAGTGTAATAAGTATAGTAATTGTACTTCTATTGCTCATATAAGCATAATATTTCTAATAATATGAGTTAGATTGATAATAGTAAGAGTAATAAGTATAGTAATTGTCGGTCTATGGATCATATAAGCATAATATGGCTAATAATATATGTTAGATTGATAATGATAAGAGTAATAACTATAGTAATTGTCGTTCTATCGATCATATAAGCATGATATGGCCAATAATATGAGTTAGATTGATAATAATAAGAGTAATGAGTACAGTAATTGTCGTCCTATCGATCATATAAGCATAATATGGCTAATAATATGAGTTAGATTGATAATAATAAGAGTAATGAGTATAGTAATTGTCATCCTATCGACCATATAAGTATAATATGGCTAATAATATGAGTTAGATTGATAATAATAAGAGTAATGAGTATAGTAATTGTCGTCCTATCGATCATATAAGCATAATGTGGCTAATAATATGAGTTAGATTGATAACAGTGAGTGTAATAAGTATAGTAATTGTCGTTATATCGATCATATAAGCATAATATGGCTAATAATATGAGTTAGATTGATAACAGTGAGTGTAATAAGTATAGTAATTGTCGTTCTATCGATCATATAAGCATAATATGGCCAATAATATGAGTTAGATTGATAATAGCAAGAGTAATAAGTATAGTAATTGTCGTTCTATCGATCATATCTGCATAATATGGTTAATAATATGAGTTAGATTGATAATAGTGAGTGTAATAAGTATAGTAATTGTAGTTCTATTGCTCATATAAGCATAATATGGTTAATAATATGCGTTAGATTGATAATAATAAGAGTAATAAGTATAGTAATTGTCGTCCTATCGATCATATCTGCATAATATGGTTAATAATATAAGTTAGATTGATAACAGTGAGTGTAATAAGTATAGTAATTGTACTTCTATTGCTCATATAAGCATAATATTTCTAATAATATGAGTTAGATTGATAATAGTAAGAGTAATAAGTATAGTAATTGTCGGTCTATGGACCATATAAGCATAATATGGCTAATAATATATGTTAGATTGATAATGATAAGAGTAATAACTATAGTAATTGTCGTTCTATCGATCATATAAGCATGATATGGCCAATAATATGAGTTAGATTGATAATAATAAGCGTAATAAGTATAGTAATTGTCGTTCTATCGATCACATAAGCATAATATGGCTAATAATATGAGTTAGATTGATAATAATAAGAGTAATAAGTATAGTAATTGTCGTTCTATCGATCATATCTGCATAATATGGTTAATAATATGAGTTAGATTGGTAATGGTGAGCGTAATAAGTATAGTAATTGTAGTTCTATTGCTCATATAAGCATAATATGGTTAATAATATGCGATAGATTGATAATAATAAGAGTAATGAGTATAGTAATTGTCGTTCTATCGATCACATAAGCATAATATGGCCAACAATATGGGTTAGATTGATAATAATAAGAGTAATAAGTATAGCAATAGTCGTTCTACCTATCATATAAGCATAATATGGCTAATAATATGAGTTAGATTGATAATAGTAAGAGTAATAAGTATAGTAATTATCGTTCTACCGATCATATAAGCATAATATGGCAAATAATATGAGTTAGATTGATAACAGTGAGTGTAATAAGTATAGTAATTGTCGTTATTTCGATCATATAAGCATAATATGGCTAATAATATGAGTTAGATTGATAATAATAGGAGTAATGAGTATAGTAATTGTCATGATATCGATCATATAAGCATAATATGGCTAATAATATGAGTTAGATTGATAATAATAAGAGTAATAAGTATAGTAATTGTCGTTCTATCGGTCATATAACCATAATATGGCTAGTAATATGAGTTGAATTGATAACAGTGAGTGTAATAAGTATAGTAATTGTCGTTATATCGATCATACAAGCATAATATGCCTAATAATATGAGTTATATTGATAATAATAAGAGTAATGTGTATAGTAATTGTCGTCCTATCGATCATATAAGCATAATATGGCTAATAATATGAGTTAGATTGATAATAATAAGAGTAATGAGTATAGTAATTGTCATCCTATCGATCATATAGGTATAATATGGCTAATAATATGAGTTAGATTGATAATAATAAGAGTAATAAGTATAGTAATTGTCGTTCTATCAGTCATATAACCATAATATGGCTAATAATATGAGTTAGATTGATAATAATAAGAGTAATGAGTACAGTAATTGTCGTCCTATCGATCATATAAGCATAATATGGCTAATAATATGAGTTAGATTGATAATAATAAGAGTAATGAGTATAGTAATTGTCATCCTATCGGTCATATAAGTATAATATGGCCAATATTATGAGTTAGATTGATAATAATAAGAGTAATGAGTATAGTAATTGTCGTCCTATCGATCATATAAGCATAATGTGGCTAATAATATGAGTTAGATTGATAGTAATAAGAGTAATAAGTATAGTAATTGTCGTTCTATCGGTCATATAACCATAATATGGCTAATAATATGAGTTAGATTGATAACAGTGAGTGTAATAAGTATAGTAATTGTCGTTATATCGATCATATAAGCATAATATGGCTAATAATATGAGTTAGATTGATAATAATGAGAGTAATGAGTATAGTAATTGTCGTCCTATCGATCATATATGCATAATGTGGCTAATAATATGAGTTAGATTGATAGTAATAAGAGTAATAAGTATAGTAATTGTCGTTCTATCGGTCATATAACCATAATATGGCTAATAATATGAGTTAGATTGATAACAGTGAGTGCAATAAGTATAGTAATTGTCGTTATATCGATCATATAAGCATAATATGGCTAATAATATGAGTTAGATTGATAATAATAAAAGTAATAAGTATAGTAATTGTCGTTCTATCGATCATATCTGCATAATATGGTTAATAATATGAGTTAGATTGATAATAGTGAGTGTAATAAGTATAGTAATTGTAGTTCTATTGCTCATATAAGCATAATATGGTTAATAATATGCGTTAGATTGATAATAATAAGAGTAATAAGTATAGTAATTGTCGTCCTATCGATCATATCTGCATAATATGGTTAATAATATAAGATAGATTGATAACAGTGAGTGTAATAAGTATAGTAATTGTACTTCTATTGCTCATATAAGCATAATATGGTTAATAATATGCGTTAGATTGATAATGATAAGAGTAATAACTATAGTCATTGTCGTTCTATCGATCATATAAGCATGATATGGCCAATAATATGAGTTAGATTGATAATAATAAGAGTAATAAGTATAGTAATTGTCGTTCTATCGATCATATCTGCATAATATGGTTAATAATATGAGTTAGATTGGTAATGGTGAGTGTAATAAGTATAGTAATTGTAGTTCTATTGCTCATATAAGCATAACATGGTTAATAATATGCGTTAGATTGATAATAATAAGAGTAATAAGTATAGAAATTGTCGTCCTATCGATCATATCTGCATAATGTGGTTAATAATATGAGTTAGATTGACAATAGTGAGTGCAATAAGTATAGTAATTGTCGTTCTATCGATCACATAAGCATAATATGGCTAATAATATGAGATAGATGGATAATAATAAGAGTAATAAGTATAGTAATTGTCGTTCTATCGATCATATCTGCATAATATGGTTCATAATATGAGTTAGATTGATAATAGTGAGTGTAATAAGTATAGTAATTGTAGTTCTATTGCTCATATAAGCATAATATGGCTAATAATATGAGTTAGATTGATAATAGCAAGAGTAATAAGTATAGTAATTGTCGTTCTATCGATCATATCTGCTTAATATGGTTAATAATATGAGTTAGATTGGTAATGGTGAGTGTAATAAGTATAGTAATTGTAGTTCTATTGCTCATATAAGCATAATATGGTTAATAATATCCGATAGATTGATAATAATAAGAGTAATGAGTATAGTAATTGTCGTTCTATCGATCACATAAGCATAATATGGCCAATAATATGAGTTAGATTGATAATAATAAGAGTAATAAGTATAGTAATTGTCGTTCTATCGATCATATCTGCATAATATGGTTAATAATATGAGTTAGATTGGTAATGGTGAGTGTAATAAGTATAGTAATTGTAGTTCTATTGCTCACATAAGCATAATATGGTTAATAATATGCGATAGATTGATAATAATAAGAGTAATGAGTATAGTAATTGTCGTTCTATCGATCACATAAGCATAATATGGCCAACAATATGAGTTAGATTGATAATAATAAGAGTAATAAGTATAGCAATAGTCGTTCTACCTATCATATAAGCATAATATGGCTAATAATATGAGTTAGATTGATAATAGTAAGAGTAATAAGTATAGTAATTATCGTTCTACCGATCATATAAGCATAATATGGCTAATAATATGGGTTAGATTGATAACAGTGAGTGTAATAAGTATAGTAATTGTCGATCTATCGATCATATAAGCATAATGTGGCAAATAATATGAGTTAGATTGATAATAGTAAGAGTAATAAGTATAGTAATTGTCGTTCTATCGATCACATAAGCATAATATGGCTAATAATATGAGTTAGATTGATAATAATAAGAGTAATGAGTATAGTAATTGTAGTCCTATCGATCATATAAGCATAATATGGCTAATAGTACGAGTTAGATTGATAATAATAAGAGTAATAAGTATAGTAATTGTCGTCCTATCGATCATATCTGCATAATATGGTTAATAATATAAGTTAGATTGATAACAGTGAGTGTAATAAGTATAGTAATTGTACTTCTATTGCTCATATAAGCATAATATGGTTAATACTATGCGTTAGATTGATAATAGTAAGAGTAATAAGTATAGTAATTATCGTTCTACCGATCATATAAGCATAATATGGCTAATAAACTGAGTTAGATTGATAACAGTGAGTGTAATAAGTATAGTAATTGTCGATCTATCGATCATATAAGCATAATATGGCTAATAATATGGGTTAGATTGATAATGATAAGAGTAATAAGTACAGTAATTGTCGTTCTATCGATCATATAAGCATAATATGGCTAATAATATGGGTTAGATTGATAATGATAAGAGTAATAACTATAGTAATTGTCGTTCTATCGATCATATAAGCATGATATGGCCAATAATATGAGTTAGATTGATAATAATAAGAGTAATGAGTATAGTAATTGTCGTCCTATCGATCATGTAAGCATAATGTGGCTAATAATATGAGTTAGATTGATAGTAATAAGAGTAATAAGTATAGTAATTGTCGTTCTATCGGTCATATAACCATAATATGGCTAATAATATGAGTTAGATTGATAACAGTGAGTGTAATAAGTATAGTAATTGTCGTTATATCGATCATATAAGCATAATATGGCTAATAATATGAGTTAGATTGGTAATAGTGAGTGTAATAAGCATAGTAATTGTCGTTCTATCGATCATATAAGCATAATATGGCTAATAATATGAGTTAGATTGATAATAATAAGAGTAATAAGTATAGTAATTGTCGTTCTATCAGTCATATAACCATAATATGGCTAATAATATGAGTTAGATTGATAATAATAAGAGTAATGAGTACAGTAATTGTCGTCCTATCGATCATATAAGCATAATATGGCTAATAATATGAGTTAGATTGATAATAATAAGAGTAATGAGTATAGTAATTGTCATCCTATCGATCATATAAGTATAATATGGCTAATAATATGAGTTAGATTGATAATAATAAGAGTAATGAGTATAGTAATTGTAGTCCTATCGATCATATAAGCATAATGTGGCTAATAATATGAGTTAGATTGATAGTAATAAGAGTAATAAGTATAGTAATTGTCGTTCTATCGGTCATATAACCATAATATGGCTAATAATATGAGTTAGATTGATAACAGTGAGTGTAATAACTATAGTAATTGTCGTTATATCGATCATATAAGCATAATATGGCTAATAATATGAGTTAGATTGATAATAATAAGAGTAATGAGTACAGTAATTGTCGTCCTATCGATCATATAAGCATAATGTGGCTAATGATATGAGTTAGATTGATAGTAATAAGAGTAATAAGTATAGTAATTGTCGTTCTATCGGTCATATAACCATAATATGGCTAATAATATGAGTTAGATTGATAACAGTGAGTGTAATAAGTATAGTAATTGTCGTTATATCGATCATATAAGCATAATATGGCTAATAATATGAGTTAGATTGATAATAATAAAAGTAATAAGTATAGTAATTGTCGTTCTATCGATCATATAAGCATAATATGGCTAATAATATGGGTTAGATTGATAATGATAAGAGTAATAACTATAGTAATTGTCGTTCTATCGATCATATAAGCATGATATGGCCAATAATATGAGTTAGATTGATAATAATAAGAGTAATGAGTACAGTAATTGTCGTCCTATCGATCATATAAGCATAATATGGCTAATAATATGAGTTAGATTGATAATAATAAGAGTAATGAGTATAGTAATTGTCATCCAATCGATCATATAAGTATAATATGGCTAATAATTTGAGTTAGATTGATAATAATAAGAGTAATGAGTATAGTAATTGTCGTCCTATCGATCATATAAGCATAATGTGGCTAATAATATGAGTTATATTGATAGTAATAAGAGTAATAAGTATAGTAATTGTCGTTCTATCGGTCATATAACCATAATATGGCTAATAATATGAGTTAGATTGATAACAGTGAGTGTAATAAGTATAGTAATTGTCGTTATATCGATCATATAAGCATAATATGGCTAATAATATGAGTTAGATTGATAATAATAAAAGTAATAAGTATAGTAATTGTCGTTCTATCGATCATATCTGCATTATATGGTTAATAATATGAGTTAGATTGATAATAGTGAGTGTAATAAGTATAGTAATTGTAGTTCTATTGCTCATATAAGCATAATATGGCTAATAATATGCGTTAGATTGATAATAATAAGAGTAATAAGTATAGTAATTGTCGTCCTATCGATCATATCTGCATAATATGGTTAATAATATAAGTTAGATTGATAACAGTGAGTGTAATAAGTATAGTAATTGTACTTCTATTGCTCATATAAGCATAATATGGTTAATAATATGCGTTAGATTGATAATAGTAAGAGTAATAAGTATAGTAATTATCGTTCTACCGATCATATAAGCATAATATGGCTAATAAACTGAGTTAGATTGATAACAGTGAGTGTAATAAGTATAGTAATTGTCGATCTATCGATCATATAAGCATAATATGGCTAATAATATGGGTTAGATTGATAATGATAAGAGTAATAAGAACAGTAATTGTCGTTCTATCGATCATATAAGCATAATATGGCTAATAATATGGGTTAGATTGATAATGATAAGAGTAATAACTATAGTAATTGTCGTTCTATCGATCATATAAGCATGATATGGCCAATAATATGAGTTAGATTGATAATAATAAGAGTAATAAGTATAGTAATTGTCGTTCTATCGATCATATCTGCATAATATGGTTAATAATATGAGTTAGATTGGTAATGGTGAGTGTAATAAGTATAGTAATTGTAGTTCTATTGCTCATATAAGCATAACATGGTTAATAATATGCGTTAGATTGATAATAATAAGAGTAATAAGTATAGAAATTGTCGTCCTATCGATCATATCTGCATAATGTGGTTAATAATATGAGTTAGATTGACAATAGTGAGTGCAATAAGTATAGTAATTGTCGTTCTATCGATCACATAAGCATAATATGGCTAATAATATGAGATAGATGGATAATAATAAGAGTAATAAGTATAGTAATTATCGTTCTATCGATCATATCTGCATAATATGGTTCATAATATGAGTTAGATTGATAATAGTGAGTGTAATAAGTATAGTAATTGTAGTTCTATTGCTCATATAAGCATAATATGGCTAATAATATGAGTTAGATTGATAATAGCAAGAGTAATAAGTATAGTAATTGTCGTTCTATCGATCATATCTGCTTAATATGGTTAATAATATGAGTTAGATTGATAATAGTGAGTGTAATAAGTATAGTAATTGTAGTTCTATTGCTCATATAAGCATAATATGGTTAATAATATGCGTTAGATTGATAATAATAAGAGTAATAAGTATAGTAATTGTCGTCCTATCGATCATATCTGCATAATATGGTTAATAATATAAGTTAGATTGATAACAGTGAGTGTAATAAGTATAGTAATTGTACTTCTATTGCTCATATAAGCATAATATTTCTAATAATATGAGTTAGATTGATAATAGTAAGAGTAATAAGTATAGTAATTGTAGTTCTATTGCTCATATAAGCATAATATGGTTAATAATATGCGATAGATTGATAATAATAAGAGTAATGAGTATAGTAATTGTCGTTCTATCGATCACATAAGCATAATATGGCCAACAATATGAGTTAGATTGATAATAATAAGAGTAATAAGTATAGCAATAGTCGTTCTACCTATCATATAAGCATAATATGGCTAATAATATGAGTTAGATTGATAATAGTAAGAGTAATAAGTATAGTAATTGTCGTTCTATCGGTCATATAACCATAATATTGCTAATAATATGAGTTAGATTGATAACAGTGAGTGTAATAAGTATAGTAATTGTCGTTA
This sequence comes from Megachile rotundata, assembly GCF_050947335.1. NCBI lineage: Eukaryota > Metazoa > Arthropoda > Insecta > Hymenoptera > Megachilidae > Megachile > Megachile rotundata. The sequence goes on from NW_027473399.1 coordinate 177,788, forward strand.
TATCGATCATATAAGCATAATATGGCTAATAATATGAGTTAGATTGATAATAATAGGAGTAATGAGTATAGTAATTGTCATCATATCGATCATATAAGCATAATATGGCTAATAATATGAGTTAGATTGATAATAATAAGAGTAATAAGTATAGTAATTGTCGTTCTATCGGTCATATAACCATAATATGGCTAGTAATATGAGTTGCATTGATAACAGTGAGTGTAATAAGTATAGTAATTGTCGTTATATCGATCATACAAGCATAATATGCCTAATAATATGAGTTATATTGATAATAATAAGAGTAATGTGTATAGTAATTGTCGTCCTATCGATCATATAAGCATAATGTGGCTAATAATATGAGTTAGATTGATAGTAATAAGAGTAATAAGTATAGTAATTGTCGTTCTATCGGTCATATAACCATAATATGGCTAATAATATGAGTTAGATAGATAACAGTGAGTGTAATAAGTATAGTAATTGTCGTTATATCGATCATATAAGCATAATATGGCTAATAATATGAGTTAGATTGATAATAATAAAAGTAATAAGTATAGTAATTGTCGTTCTATCGATCATATCTGCATAATATGGTTAATAATATGCGTTAGATTGATAATAGTAAGAGTAATAAGTATAGTAATTATCGTTCTACCGATCATATAAGCATAATATGGCTAATAAACTGAGTTAGATTGATAACAGTGAGTGTAATAAGTATAGTCATTGTCGATCTATCGATCATATAAGCATAATATGGCTAATAATATGGGTTAGATTGATAATGATAAGAGTAATAAGTACAGTAATTGTCGTTCTATCGATCATATAAGCATAATATGGCTAATAATATGGGTTAGATTGATAACGATAAGAGTAATAACTATAGTAATTGTCATTCTATCGATCATATAAGCATGATATGGCCAATAATATGAGTTAGATTGATAATAATAAGAGTAATGAGTACAGTAATTGTCGTCCTATCGATCATATAAGCATAATATGGCTAATAATATGAGTTAGATTGATAATAATAAGAGTAATGAGTATAGTAATTGTCATCCTATCGACCATATAAGTATAATATGGCTAATAATATGAGTTAGATTGATAATAATAAGAGTAATGAGTATAGTAATTGTTGTCCTATCGATCATATAAGCATAATGTGGCTAATAATATGAGTTGGATTGATAGTAATAAGAGTAATAGGTATAGTAATTGTCGTTCTATCGGTCATATAACCATAATATGGCTAATAATATGAGTTAGATTGATAACAGTGAGTGTAATAAGTATAGTAATTATCGTTCTACCGATCATATAAGCATAATATGGCTAATAATATGGGTTAGATTGATAATGATAAGAGTAATAAGTACAGTAATTGTCGTTCTATCGATCATATAAGCATAATATGGCTAATAATATGGGTTAGATTGATAACGATAAGAGTAATAACTATAGTAATTGTCATTCTATCGATCATATAAGCATGATATGGCCAATAATATGAGTTAGATTGATAATAATAAGAGTAATGAGTACAGTAATTGTCGTCCTATCGATCATATAAGCATAATATGGCTAATAATATGAGTTAGATTGATAATAATAAGAGTAATGAGTATAGTAATTGTCATCCTATCGACCATATAAGTATAATATGGCTAATAATATGAGTTAGATTGATAATAATAAGAGTAATGAGTATAGTAATTGTCGTCCTATCGTTCATATAAGCATAATGTGGCTAATAATATGAGTTGGATTGATAGTAATAAGAGTAATAGGTATAGTAATTGTCGTTCTATCGGTCATATAACCATAATATGGCTAATAATATGAGTTAGATTGATAACAGTGAGTGTAATAAGTATAGTAATTGTCGTTATATCGATCATATAAGCATAATATGGCTAATAATATGAGTTAGATTGATAACAGTGAGTGTAATAAGTATAGTAATTGTCGTTATATCGATCATATAAGCATAATATGGCTAATAATATGAGTTAGATTGATAATAATAAAAGTAATAAGTATAGTAATTGTCGTTCTATCGATCATATCTGCATAATATGGTTAATAATATGAGTTAGATTGATAATAGTGAGTGTAATAAGTATAGTAATTGTAGTTCTATTGCTTATATAAGCATAATATGGTTAATAATATGCGTTAGATTGATAATAATAAGAGTAATAAGTATAGTAATTGTCGTCCTATCGATCATATCTGCATAATATGGTTAATAATATAAGTTAGATTGATAACTGTGAGTGTAATAGGTATAGTAATTGTACTTCTATTGCTCATATAAGCATAATATGGTTAATAATATGCGTTAGATTGATGATAGTAAGAGTAATAAGTATAGTAATTATCGTTCTACCGATCATATAAGCATAATATGGCTAATAAACTGAGTTAGATTGATAACAGTGAGTGTAATACGTATAGTAATTGTCGATCTATCGATCATATAAGCATAATATGGCTAATAATATGGGTTAGATTGATAATGATAAGAGTAATAAGTACAGTAATTGTCGTTCTATCGATCATATAAGCATAATATGGCTAATAATATGGGTTAGATTGATAATGATAAGAGTAATAAGTACAGTAATTGTCGTTCTATCGATCATATAAGCATAATATGGCTAATAATATGGGTTAGATTGATAACGATAAGAGTAATAACTATAGTAATTGTCATTCTATCGATCATATAAGCATGATATGGCCAATAATATGAGTTAGATTGATAATAATAAGAGTAATGAGTACAGTAATTGTCGTCCTATCGATCATATAAGCATAATATGGCTAATAATATGAGTTAGATTGATAATAATAAGAGTAATGAGTATAGTAATTGTCATCCTATCGACCATATAAGTATAATATGGCTAATAATATGAGTTAGATTGATAATAATAAGAGTAATGAGTATAGTAATTGTCGTCCTATCGATCATATAAGCATAATGTGGCTAATAATATGAGTTGGATTGATAGTAATAAGAGTAATAGGTATAGTAATTGTCGTTCTATCGGTCATATAACCATAATATGGCTAATAATATGAGTTAGATTGATAACAGTGAGTGTAATAAGTATAGTAATTATCGTTCTACCGATCATATAAGCATAATATGGCTAATAATATGGGTTAGATTGATAATGATAAGAGTAATAAGTACAGTAATTGTCGTTCTATCGATCATATAAGCATAATATGGCTAATAATATGGGTTAGATTGATAACGATAAGAGTAATAACTATAGTAATTGTCATTCTATCGATCATATAAGCATGATATGGCCAATAATATGAGTTAGATTGATAATAATAAGAGTAATGAGTACAGTAATTGTCGTCCTATCGATCATATAAGCATAATATGGCTAATAATATGAGTTAGATTGATAATAATAAGAGTAATGAGTATAGTAATTGTCATCCTATCGACCATATAAGTATAATATGGCTAATAATATGAGTTAGATTGATAATAATAAGAGTAATGAGTATAGTAATTGTCGTCCTATCGATCATATAAGCATAATGTGGCTAATAATATGAGTTGGATTGATAGTAATAAGAGTAATAGGTATAGTAATTGTCGTTCTATCTGTCATATAACCATAATATGGCTAATAATATGAGTTAGATTGATAACAGTGAGTGTAATAAGTATAGTAATTGTCGTTATATCGATCATATAAGCATAATATGGCTAATAATATGAGTTAGATTGATAACAGTGAGTGTAATAAGTATAGTAATTGTCGTTATATCGATCATATAAGCATAATATGGCTAATAATATGAGTTAGATTGATAATAATAAAAGTAATAAGTATAGTAATTGTCGTTCTATCGATCATATCTGCATAATATGGTTAATAATATGAGTTAGATTGATAATAGTGAGTGTAATAAGTATAGTAATTGTAGTTCTATTGCTCATATAAGCATAATATGGTTAATAATATGCGTTAGATTGATAATAATAAGAGTAATAAGTATAGTAATTGTCGTCCTATCGATCATATCTGCATAATATGGTTAATAATATAAGTTAGATTGATAACTGTGAGTGTAATAGGTATAGTAATTGTACTTCTATTGCTCATATAAGCATAATATGGTTAATAATATGCGTTAGATTGATGATAGTAAGAGTAATAAGTATAGTAATTATCGTTCTACCGATCATATAAGCATAATATGGCTAATAAACTGAGTTAGATTGATAACAGTGAGTGTAATACGTATAGTAATTGTCGATCTATCGATCATATAAGCATAATATGGCTAATAATATGGGTTAGATTGATAATGATAAGAGTAATAAGTACAGTAATTGTCGTTCTATCGATCATATAAGCATAATATGGCTAATAATATGGGTTAGATTGATAATGATAAGAGTAATAACTATAGTAAATGTCGTTCTATCGATCATATAAGCATGATATGGCCAATAATATGAGTTAGATTGATAATAATAAGAGTAATAAGTATAGTAATTGTCGTTCTATCGATCACATAAGCATAATATGGCTAATAATATGAGATAGATGGATAATAATAAGAGTAATAAGTATAGTAATTGTCGTTCTATCGATCATATCTGCATAATATGGTTCATAATATGAGTTAGATTGATAATAGTGAGTGTAATAAGTATAGTAATTGTAGTTCTATTGCTCATATAAGCATAATATGGTTAATAATATGCGATAGATTGATAATGATAAGAGTAATAGGTATAGTAATTGTCGTTCTATCGATCATATAAGCATAATATGGCCAATAATATGAGTTAGATTGATAATAGCAAGAGTAATAAGTATAGTAATTGTCGTTCTATCGATCATATCTGCATAATATGGTTAATAATATGAGTTAGATTGATAATAGTGAGTGTAATAAGTATAGTAATTGTAGTTCTATTGCTCATATAAGCATAATATGGTTAATAATATGCGTTAGATTGATAATAATAAGAGTAATAAGTATAGTAATTGTCGTCCTATCGATCATATCTGCATAATATGGTTAATAATATAAGTTAGATTGATAACAGTGAGTGTAATAAGTATAGTAATTGTACTTCTATTGCTCATATAAGCATAATATTTCTAATAATATGAGTTAGATTGATAATAGTAAGAGTAATAAGTATAGTAATTGTCGGTCTATGGATCATATAAGCATAATATGGCTAATAATATATGTTAGATTGATAATGATAGGAGTAATAACTATAGTAATTGTCGTTCTATCGATCATATAAGCATGATATGGCCAATAATATGAGTTAGATTGATAATAATAAGAGTAATAAGTATAGTAATTGTCGTTCTATCGATCACATAAGCATAATATGGCTAATAATATGAGTTAGATTGATAATAATAAGAGTAATAAGTATAGTAATTGTCGTTCTATCGATCATATCTGCATAATATGGTTAATAATATGAGTTAGATTGGTAATGGTGAGCGTAATAAGTATAGTAATTGTAGTTCTATTGCTCATATAAGCATAATATGGTTAATAATATGCGATAGATTGATAATAATAAGAGTAATGAGTATAGTAATTGTCGTTCTATCGATCACATAAGCATAATATGGCCAACAATATGGGTTAGATTGATAATAATAAGAGTAATAAGTATAGCAATAGTCGTTCTACCTATCATATAAGCATAATATGGCTAATAATATGAGTTAGATTGATAATAGTAAGAGTAATAAGTATAGTAATTATCGTTCTACCGATCATATAAGCATAATATGGCAAATAATATGAGTTAGATTGATAACAGTGAGTGTAATAAGTATAGTAATTGTCGTTATTTCGATCATATAAGCATAATATGGCTAATAATATGAGTTAGATTGATAATAATAGGAGTAATGAGTATAGTAATTGTCATCATATCGATCATATAGGTATAATATGGCTAATAATATGAGTTAGATTGATAATAATAAGAGTAATAAGTATAGTAATTGTCGTTCTATCAGTCATATAACCATAATATGGCTAATAATATGAGTTAGATTGATAATAATAAGAGTAATGAGTACAGTAATTGTCGTCCTATCGATCATATAAGCATAATATGGCTAATAATATGAGTTAGATTGATAATAATAAGAGTAATGAGTATAGTAATTGTCATCCTATCGGTCATATAAGTATAATATGGCCAATATTATGAGTTAGATTGATAATAATAAGAGTAATGAGTATAGTAATTGTCGTCCTATCGATCATATAAGCATAATGTGGCTAATAATATGAGTTAGATTGATAGTAATAAGAGTAATAAGTATAGTAATTGTCGTTCTATCGGTCATATAACCATAATATGGCTAATAATATGAGTTAGATTGATAACAGTGAGTGTAATAAGTATAGTAATTGTCGTTATATCGATCATATAAGCATAATATGGCTAATAATATGAGTTAGATTGATAATAATGAGAGTAATGAGTATAGTAATTGTCGTCCTATCGATCATATAAGCATAATGTGGCTAATAATATGAGTTAGATTGATAGTAATAAGAGTAATAAGTATAGTAATTGTCGTTCTATCGGTCATATAACCATAATATGGCTAATAATATGAGTTAGATTGATAACAGTGAGTGTAATAAGTATAGTAATTGTAGTTCTATTGCTCATATAAGCATAATATGGTTAATAATATGCGTTAGATTGATAATAATAAGAGTAATAAGTATAGTAATTGTCGTCCTATCGATCATATCTGCATAATATGGTTAATAATATAAGTTAGATTGATAACTGTGAGTGTAATAGGTATAGTAATTGTACTTCTATTGCTCATATAAGCATAATATGGTTAATAATATGCGTTAGATTGATGATAGTAAGAGTAATAAGTATAGTAATTATCGTTCTACCGATCATATAAGCATAATATGGCTAATAAACTGAGTTAGATTGATAACAGTGAGTGTAATACGTATAGTAATTGTCGATCTATCGATCATATAAGCATAATATGGCTAATAATATGGGTTAGATTGATAATGATAAGAGTAATAAGTACAGTAATTGTCGTTCTATCGATCATATAAGCATAATATGGCTAATAATATGGGTTAGATTGATAATGATAAGAGTAATAACTATAGTAATTGTCGTTCTATCGATCATATAAGCATGATATGGCCAATAATATGAGTTAGATTGATAATAATAAGAGTAATAAGTATAGTGATTGTCGTTCTATCGATCACATAAGCATAATATGGCTAATAATATGAGATAGATGGATAATAATAAGAGTAATAAGTATAGTAATTGTCGTTCTATCGATCATATCTGCATAATATGGTTCATAATATGAGTTAGATTGATAATAGTGAGTGTAATAAGTATAGTAAAAGTAGTTCTATTGCTCATATAAGCATAATATGGTTAATAATATGCGTTAGATTGATAATAATAAGAGTAATAAGTATAGTAATTGTCGTCCTATCGATCATATCTGCATAATATGGTTAATAATATAAGTTAGATTGATAACAGTGAGTGTAATAAGTATAGTAATTGTACTTCTATTGCTCATATAAGCATAATATTTCTAATAATATGAGTTAGATTGATAATAGTAAGAGTAATAAGTATAGTAATTGTCGGTCTATGGATCATATAAGCATAATATGGCTAATAATATATGTTAGATTGATAATGATAAGAGTAATAACTATAGTAATTGTCGTTCTATCGATCATATAAGCATGATATGGCCAATAATATGAGTTAGATTGATAATAATAAGAGTAATAAGTATAGTAATTGTCGTTCTATCGATCACATAAGCATAATATGGCTAATAATATGAGTTAGATTGATAATAATAAGAGTAATAAGTATAGTAATTGTCGTTCTATCGATCATATCTGCATAATATGGTTAATAATATGAGTTAGATTGGTAATGGTGAGCGTAATAAGTATAGTAATTGTAGTTCTATTGCTCATATAAGCATAATATGGTTAATAATATGCGATAGATTGATAATAATAAGAGTAATGAGTATAGTAATTGTCGTTCTATCGATCACATAAGCATAATATGGCCAACAATATGGGTTAGATTGATAATAATAAGAGTAATAAGTATAGCAATAGTCGTTCTACCTATCATATAAGCATAATATGGCTAATAATATGAGTTAGATTGATAATAGTAAGAGTAATAAGTATAGTAATTATCGTTCTACCGATCATATAAGCATAATATGGCAAATAATATGAGTTAGATTGATAACAGTGAGTGTAATAAGTATAGTAATTGTCGTTATTTCGATCATATAAGCATAATATGGCTAATAATATGAGTTAGATTGATAATAATAGGAGTAATGAGTATAGTAATTGTCATCATATCGATCATATAAGCATAATATGGCTAATAATATGAGTTAGATTGATAATAATAAGAGTAATAAGTATAGTAATTGTCGTTCTATCGGTCATATAACCATAATATGGCTAGTAATATGAGTTGAATTGATAACAGTGAGTGTAATAAGTATAGTAATTGTCGTTATATCGATCATACAAGCATAATATGCCTAATAATATGAGTTATATTGATAATAATAAGAGTAATGTGTATAGTAATTGTCGTCCTATCGATCATATAAGCATAATATGGCTAATAATATGAGTTAGATTGATAATAATAAGAGTAATGAGTATAGTAATTGTCATCCTATCGATCATATAGGTATAATATGGCTAATAATATGAGTTAGATTGATAATAATAAGAGTAATAAGTATAGTAATTGTCGTTCTATCAGTCATATAACCATAATATGGCTAATAATATGAGTTAGATTGATAATAATAAGAGTAATGAGTACAGTAATTGTCGTCCTATCGATCATATAAGCATAATATGGCTAATAATATGAGTTAGATTGATAATAATAAGAGTAATGAGTATAGTAATTGTCATCCTATCGGTCATATAAGTATAATATGGCCAATATTATGAGTTAGATTGATAATAATAAGAGTAATGAGTATAGTAATTGTCGTCCTATCGATCATATAAGCATAATGTGGCTAATAATATGAGTTAGATTGATAGTAATAAGAGTAATAAGTATAGTAATTGTCGTTCTATCGGTCATATAACCATAATATGGCTAATAATATGAGTTAGATTGATAACAGTGAGTGTAATAAGTATAGTAATTGTCGTTATATCGATCATATAAGCATAATATGGCTAATAATATGAGTTAGATTGATAATAATGAGAGTAATGAGTATAGTAATTGTCGTCCTATCGATCATATAAGCATAATATGGTTAATAATATGAGTTAGATTGATAATAGTGAGTGTAATAAGTATAGTAATTGTAGTTCTATTGCTCATATAAGCATAATATGGTTAATAATATGCGTTAGATTGATAATAATAAGAGTAATAAGTATAGTAATTGTCGTCCTATCGATCATATCTGCATAATATGGTTAATAATATAAGTTAGATTGATAACAGTGAGTGTAATAAGTATAGTAATTGTACTTCTATTGCTCATATAAGCATAATATGGTTAATAATATGCGTTAGATTGATAATAGTAAGAGTAATAAGTATAGTAATTATCGTTCTACCGATCATATAAGCATAATATGGCTAATAAACTGAGTTAGATTGATAACAGTGAGTGTAATACGTATAGTAATTGTCGATCTATCGATCATATAAGCATAATATGGCTAATAATATGGGTTAGATTGATAATGATAAGAGTAATAAGTACAGTAATTGTCGTTCTATCGATCATATAAGCATAATATGGCTAATAATATGGGTTAGATTGATAATGATAAGAGTAATAAGTACAGTAATTGTCGTTCTATCGATCATATAAGCATAATATGGCTAATAATATGGGTTAGATTGATAACGATAAGAGTAATAACTATAGTAATTGTCATTCTATCGATCATATAAGCATGATATGGCCAATAATATGAGTTAGATTGATAATAATAAGAGTAATGAGTACAGTAATTGTCGTCCTATCGATCATATAAGCATAATATGGCTAATAATATGAGTTAGATTGATAATAATAAGAGTAATGAGTATAGTAATTGTCATCCTATCGACCATATAAGTATAATATGGCTAATAATATGAGTTAGATTGATAATAATAAGAGTAATGAGTATAGTAATTGTCGTCCTATCGATCATATAAGCATAATGTGGCTAATAATATGAGTTGGATTGATAGTAATAAGAGTAATAGGTATAGTAATTGTCGTTCTATCGGTCATATAACCATAATATGGCTAATAATATGAGTTAGATTGATAACAGTGAGTGTAATAAGTATAGTAATTATCGTTCTACCGATCATATAAGCATAATATGGCTAATAATATGGGTTAGATTGATAATGATAAGAGTAATAAGTACAGTAATTGTCGTTCTATCGATCATATAAGCATAATATGGCTAATAATATGGGTTAGATTGATAACGATAAGAGTAATAACTATAGTAATTGTCATTCTATCGATCATATAAGCATGATATGGCCAATAATATGAGTTAGATTGATAATAATAAGAGTAATGAGTACAGTAATTGTCGTCCTATCGATCATATAAGCATAATATGGCTAATAATATGAGTTAGATTGATAATAATAAGAGTAATGAGTATAGTAATTGTCATCCTATCGACCATATAAGTATAATATGGCTAATAATATGAGTTAGATTGATAATAATAAGAGTAATGAGTATAGTAATTGTCGTCCTATCGATCATATAAGCATAATGTGGCTAATAATATGAGTTGGATTGATAGTAATAAGAGTAATAGGTATAGTAATTGTCGTTCTATCTGTCATATAACCATAATATGGCTAATAATATGAGTTAGATTGATAACAGTGAGTGTAATAAGTATAGTAATTGTCGTTATATCGATCATATAAGCATAATATGGCTAATAATATGAGTTAGATTGATAACAGTGAGTGTAATAAGTATAGTAATTGTCGTTATATCGATCATATAAGCATAATATGGCTAATAATATGAGTTAGATTGATAATAATAAAAGTAATAAGTATAGTAATTGTCGTTCTATCGATCATATCTGCATAATATGGTTAATAATATGAGTTAGATTGATAATAGTGAGTGTAATAAGTATAGTAATTGTAGTTCTATTGCTCATATAAGCATAATATGGTTAATAATATGCGTTAGATTGATAATAATAAGAGTAATAAGTATAGTAATTGTCGTCCTATCGATCATATCTGCATAATATGGTTAATAATATAAGTTAGATTGATAACTGTGAGTGTAATAGGTATAGTAATTGTACTTCTATTGCTCATATAAGCATAATATGGTTAATAATATGCGTTAGATTGATGATAGTAAGAGTAATAAGTATAGTAATTATCGTTCTACCGATCATATAAGCATAATATGGCTAATAAACTGAGTTAGATTGATAACAGTGAGTGTAATACGTATAGTAATTGTCGATCTATCGATCATATAAGCATAATATGGCTAATAATATGGGTTAGATTGATAATGATAAGAGTAATAAGTACAGTAATTGTCGTTCTATCGATCATATAAGCATAATATGGCTAATAATATGGGTTAGATTGATAATGATAAGAGTAATAACTATAGTAATTGTCGTTCTATCGATCATATAAGCATGATATGGCCAATAATATGAGTTAGATTGATAATAATAAGAGTAATAAGTATAGTAATTGTCGTTCTATCGATCACATAAGCATAATATGGCTAATAATATGAGATAGATGGATAATAATAAGAGTAATAAGTATAGTAATTGTCGTTCTATCGATCATATCTGCATAATATGGTTCATAATATGAGTTAGATTGATAATAGTGAGTGTAATAAGTATAGTAATTGTAGTTCTATTGCTCATATAAGCATAATATGGTTAATAATATGCGATAGATTGATAATGATAAGAGTAATAGGTATAGTAATTGTCGTTCTATCGATCATATAAGCATAATATGGCCAATAATATGAGTTAGATTGATAATAGCAAGAGTAATAAGTATAGTAATTGTCGTTCTATCGATCATATCTGCATAATATGGTTAATAATATGAGTTAGATTGATAATAGTGAGTGTAATAAGTATAGTAATTGTAGTTCTATTGCTCATATAAGCATAATATGGTTAATAATATGCGTTAGATTGATAATAATAAGAGTAATAAGTATAGTAATTGTCGTCCTATCGATCATATCTGCATAATATGGTTAATAATATAAGTTAGATTGATAACAGTGAGTGTAATAAGTATAGTAATTGTACTTCTATTGCTCATATAAGCATAATATTTCTAATAATATGAGTTAGATTGATAATAGTAAGAGTAATAAGTATAGTAATTGTCGGTCTATGGATCATATAAGCATAATATGGCTAATAATATATGTTAGATTGATAATGATAGGAGTAATAACTATAGTAATTGTCGTTCTATCGATCATATAAGCATGATATGGCCAATAATATGAGTTAGATTGATAATAATAAGAGTAATAAGTATAGTAATTGTCGTTCTATCGATCACATAAGCATAATATGGCTAATAATATGAGTTAGATTGATAATAATAAGAGTAATAAGTATAGTAATTGTCGTTCTATCGATCATATCTGCATAATATGGTTAATAATATGAGTTAGATTGGTAATGGTGAGCGTAATAAGTATAGTAATTGTAGTTCTATTGCTCATATAAGCATAATATGGTTAATAATATGCGATAGATTGATAATAATAAGAGTAATGAGTATAGTAATTGTCGTTCTATCGATCACATAAGCATAATATGGCCAACAATATGGGTTAGATTGATAATAATAAGAGTAATAAGTATAGCAATAGTCGTTCTACCTATCATATAAGCATAATATGGCTAATAATATGAGTTAGATTGATAATAGTAAGAGTAATAAGTATAGTAATTATCGTTCTACCGATCATATAAGCATAATATGGCAAATAATATGAGTTAGATTGATAACAGTGAGTGTAATAAGTATAGTAATTGTCGTTATTTCGATCATATAAGCATAATATGGCTAATAATATGAGTTAGATTGATAATAATAGGAGTAATGAGTATAGTAATTGTCATCATATCGATCATATAGGTATAATATGGCTAATAATATGAGTTAGATTGATAATAATAAGAGTAATAAGTATAGTAATTGTCGTTCTATCAGTCATATAACCATAATATGGCTAATAATATGAGTTAGATTGATAATAATAAGAGTAATGAGTACAGTAATTGTCGTCCTATCGATCATATAAGCATAATATGGCTAATAATATGAGTTAGATTGATAATAATAAGAGTAATGAGTATAGTAATTGTCATCCTATCGGTCATATAAGTATAATATGGCCAATATTATGAGTTAGATTGATAATAATAAGAGTAATGAGTATAGTAATTGTCGTCCTATCGATCATATAAGCATAATGTGGCTAATAATATGAGTTAGATTGATAGTAATAAGAGTAATAAGTATAGTAATTGTCGTTCTATCGGTCATATAACCATAATATGGCTAATAATATGAGTTAGATTGATAACAGTGAGTGTAATAAGTATAGTAATTGTCGTTATATCGATCATATAAGCATAATATGGCTAATAATATGAGTTAGATTGATAATAATGAGAGTAATGAGTATAGTAATTGTCGTCCTATCGATCATATAAGCATAATGTGGCTAATAATATGAGTTAGATTGATAGTAATAAGAGTAATAAGTATAGTAATTGTCGTTCTATCGGTCATATAACCATAATATGGCTAATAATATGAGTTAGATTGATAACAGTGAGTGTAATAAGTATAGTAATTGTAGTTCTATTGCTCATATAAGCATAATATGGTTAATAATATGCGTTAGATTGATAATAATAAGAGTAATAAGTATAGTAATTGTCGTCCTATCGATCATATCTGCATAATATGGTTAATAATATAAGTTAGATTGATAACTGTGAGTGTAATAGGTATAGTAATTGTACTTCTATTGCTCATATAAGCATAATATGGTTAATAATATGCGTTAGATTGATGATAGTAAGAGTAATAAGTATAGTAATTATCGTTCTACCGATCATATAAGCATAATATGGCTAATAAACTGAGTTAGATTGATAACAGTGAGTGTAATACGTATAGTAATTGTCGATCTATCGATCATATAAGCATAATATGGCTAATAATATGGGTTAGATTGATAATGATAAGAGTAATAAGTACAGTAATTGTCGTTCTATCGATCATATAAGCATAATATGGCTAATAATATGGGTTAGATTGATAATGATAAGAGTAATAACTATAGTAATTGTCGTTCTATCGATCATATAAGCATGATATGGCCAATAATATGAGTTAGATTGATAATAATAAGAGTAATAAGTATAGTAATTGTCGTTCTATCGATCACATAAGCATAATATGGCTAATAATATGAGATAGATGGATAATAATAAGAGTAATAAGTATAGTAATTGTCGTTCTATCGATCATATCTGCATAATATGGTTAATAATATGAGTTAGATTGGTAATGGTGAGCGTAATAAGTATAGTAATTGTAGTTCTATTGCTCATATAAGCATAATATGGTTAATAATATGCGTTAGATTGATAATAATAAGAGTAATAAGTATAGTAATTGTCGTCCTATCGATCATATCTGCATAATATGGTTAATAATATAAGTTAGATTGATAACAGTGAGTGTAATAAGTATAGTAATTGTACTTCTATTGCTCATATAAGCATAATATTTCTAATAATATGAGTTAGATTGATAATAGTAAGAGTAATAAGTATAGTAATTGTCGGTCTATGGATCATATAAGCATAATATGGCTAATAATATATGTTAGATTGATAATGATAAGAGTAATAACTATAGTAATTGTCGTTCTATCGATCATATAAGCATGATATGGCCAATAATATGAGTTAGATTGATAATAATAAGAGTAATAAGTATAGTAATTGTCGTTCTATCGATCACATAAGCATAATATGGCTAATAATATGAGTTAGATTGATAATAATAAGAGTAATAAGTATAGTAATTGTCGTTCTATCGATCATATCTGCATAATATGGTTAATAATATGAGTTAGATTGGTAATGGTGAGCGTAATAAGTATAGTAATTGTAGTTCTATTGCTCATATAAGCATAATATGGTTAATAATATGCGATAGATTGATAATAATAAGAGTAATGAGTATAGTAATTGTCGTTCTATCGATCACATAAGCATAATATGGCCAACAATATGGGTTAGATTGATAATAATAAGAGTAATAAGTATAGCAATAGTCGTTCTACCTATCATATAAGCATAATATGGCTAATAATATGAGTTAGATTGATAATAGTAAGAGTAATAAGTATAGTAATTATCGTTCTACCGATCATATAAGCATAATATGGCAAATAATATGAGTTAGATTGATAACAGTGAGTGTAATAAGTATAGTAATTGTCGTTATTTCGATCATATAAGCATAATATGGCTAATAATATGAGTTAGATTGATAATAATAGGAGTAATGAGTATAGTAATTGTCATCATATCGATCATATAAGCATAATATGGCTAATAATATGAGTTAGATTGATAATAATAAGAGTAATAAGTATAGTAATTGTCGTTCTATCGGTCATATAACCATAATATGGCTAGTAATATGAGTTGAATTGATAACAGTGAGTGTAATAAGTATAGTAATTGTCGTTATATCGATCATACAAGCATAATATGCCTAATAATATGAGTTATATTGATAATAATAAGAGTAATGTGTATAGTAATTGTCGTCCTATCGATCATATAAGCATAATATGGCTAATAATATGAGTTAGATTGATAATAATAAGAGTAATGAGTATAGTAATTGTCATCCTATCGATCATATAGGTATAATATGGCTAATAATATGAGTTAGATTGATAATAATAAGAGTAATAAGTATAGTAATTGTCGTTCTATCAGTCATATAACCATAATATGGCTAATAATATGAGTTAGATTGATAATAATAAGAGTAATGAGTACAGTAATTGTCGTCCTATCGATCATATAAGCATAATATGGCTAATAATATGAGTTAGATTGATAATAATAAGAGTAATGAGTATAGTAATTGTCATCCTATCGGTCATATAAGTATAATATGGCCAATATTATGAGTTAGATTGATAATAATAAGAGTAATGAGTATAGTAATTGTCGTCCTATCGATCATATAAGCATAATGTGGCTAATAATATGAGTTAGATTGATAGTAATAAGAGTAATAAGTATAGTAATTGTCGTTCTATCGGTCATATAACCATAATATGGCTAATAATATGAGTTAGATTGATAACAGTGAGTGTAATAAGTATAGTAATTGTCGTTATATCGATCATATAAGCATAATATGGCTAATAATATGAGTTAGATTGATAATAATGAGAGTAATGAGTATAGTAATTGTCGTCCTATCGATCATATAAGCATAATATGGTTAATAATATGAGTTAGATTGATAATAGTGAGTGTAATAAGTATAGTAATTGTAGTTCTATTGCTCATATAAGCATAATATGGTTAATAATATGCGTTAGATTGATAATAATAAGAGTAATGAGTATAGTAATTGTCGTTCTATCGATCACATAAGCATAATATGGCCAACAATATGGGTTAGATTGATAATAATAAGAGTAATGAGTATAGTAATTGTCATCCTATCGATCATATAGGTATAATATGGCTAATAATATGAGTTAGATTGATAATAATAAGAGTAATAAGTATAGTAATTGTCGTTCTATCGGTCATATAACCATAATATGGCTAGTAATATGAGTTGAATTGATAACAGTGAGTGTAATAAGTATAGTAATTGTCGTTATATCGATCATACAAGCATAATATGCCTAATAATATGAGTTATATTGATAATAATAAGAGTAATGTGTATAGTAATTGTCGTCCTATCGATCATATAAGCATAATATGGCTAATAATATGAGTTAGATTGATAATAATAAGAGTAATGAGTATAGTAATTGTCATCCTATCGATCATATAGGTATAATATGGCTAATAATATGAGTTAGATTGATAATAATAAGAGTAATAAGTATAGTAATTGTCGTTCTATCAGTCATATAACCATAATATGGCTAATAATATGAGTTAGATTGATAATAATAAGAGTAATGAGTACAGTAATTGTCGTCCTATCGATCATATAAGCATAATATGGCTAATAATATGAGTTAGATTGATAATAATAAGAGTAATGAGTATAGTAATTGTCATCCTATCGGTCATATAAGTATAATATGGCCAATATTATGAGTTAGATTGATAATAATAAGAGTAATGAGTATAGTAATTGTCGTCCTATCGATCATATAAGCATAATGTGGCTAATAATATGAGTTAGATTGATAGTAATAAGAGTAATAAGTATAGTAATTGTCGTTCTATCGGTCATATAACCATAATATGGCTAATAATATGAGTTAGATTGATAACAGTGAGTGTAATAAGTATAGTAATTGTCGTTATATCGATCATATAAGCATAATATGGCTAATAATATGAGTTAGATTGATAATAATGAGAGTAATGAGTATAGTAATTGTCGTCCTATCGATCATATAAGCATAATATGGTTAATAATATGAGTTAGATTGATAATAGTGAGTGTAATAAGTATAGTAATTGTAGTTCTATTGCTCATATAAGCATAATATGGTTAATAATATGCGTTAGATTGATAATAATAAGAGTAATGAGTATAGTAATTGTCGTTCTATCGATCACATAAGCATAATATGGCCAACAATATGGGTTAGATTGATAATAATAAGAGTAATAAGTATAGCAATAGTCGTTCTACCTATCATATAAGCATAATATGGCTAATAATATGAGTTAGATTGATAATAGTAAGAGTAATAAGTATAGTAATTATCGTTCTACCGATCATATAAGCATAATATGGCAAATAATATGAGTTAGATTGATAACAGTGAGTGTAATAAGTATAGTAATTGTCGTTATTTCGATCATATAAGCATAATATGGCTAATAATATGAGTTAGATTGATAATAATAGGAGTAATGAGTATAGTAATTGTCATCATATCGATCATATAAGCATAATATGGCTAATAATATGAGTTAGATTGATAATAATAAGAGTAATAAGTATAGTAATTGTCGTTCTATCGGTCATATAACCATAATATGGCTAGTAATATGAGTTGAATTGATAACAGTGAGTGTAATAAGTATAGTAATTGTCGTTATATCGATCATACAAGCATAATATGCCTAATAATATGAGTTATATTGATAATAATAAGAGTAATGTGTATAGTAATTGTCGTCCTATCGATCATATAAGCATAATATGGCTAATAATATGAGTTAGATTGATAATAATAAGAGTAATGAGTATAGTAATTGTCATCCTATCGATCATATAGGTATAATATGGCTAATAATATGAGTTAGATTGATAATAATAAGAGTAATAAGTATAGTAATTGTCGTTCTATCAGTCATATAACCATAATATGGCTAATAATATGAGTTAGATTGATAATAATAAGAGTAATGAGTACAGTAATTGTCGTCCTATCGATCATATAAGCATAATATGGCTAATAATATGAGTTAGATTGATAATAATAAGAGTAATGAGTATAGTAATTGTCATCCTATCGGTCATATAAGTATAATATGGCCAATATTATGAGTTAGATTGATAATAATAAGAGTAATGAGTATAGTAATTGTCGTCCTATCGATCATATAAGCATAATGTGGCTAATAATATGAGTTAGATTGATAGTAATAAGAGTAATAAGTATAGTAATTGTCGTTCTATCGGTCATATAACCATAATATGGCTAATAATATGAGTTAGATTGATAACAGTGAGTGTAATAAGTATAGTAATTGTCGTTATATCGATCATATAAGCATAATATGGCTAATAATATGAGTTAGATTGATAATAATGAGAGTAATGAGTATAGTAATTGTCGTCCTATCGATCATATAAGCATAATATGGTTAATAATATGAGTTAGATTGATAATAGTGAGTGTAATAAGTATAGTAATTGTAGTTCTATTGCTCATATAAGCATAATATGGTTAATAATATGCGTTAGATTGATAATAATAAGAGTAATAAGTATAGTAATTGTCGTCCTATCGATCATATCTGCATAATATGGTTAATAATATAAGTTAGATTGATAACAGTGAGTGTAATAAGTATAGTAATTGTACTTCTATTGCTCATATAAGCATAATATGGTTAATAATATGCGTTAGATTGATAATAGTAAGAGTAATAAGTATAGTAATTATCGTTCTACCGATCATATAAGCATAATATGGCTAATAAACTGAGTTAGATTGATAACAGTGAGTGTAATAAGTATAGTAATTGTCGATCTATCGATCATATAAGCATAATATGGCTAATAATATGGGTTAGATTGATAATGATAAGAGTAATAAGTACAGTAGTTGTCGTTCTATCGATCATATAAGCATAATATGGCTAATAATATGGGTTAGATTGATAATAATAAGAGTAATAAGTATAGTAATTGTCGTTCTATCGATCATATCTGCATAATATGGTTAATAATATGAGTTAGATTGGTAATGGTGAGCGTAATAAGTATAGTAATTGTAGTTCTATTGCTCATATAAGCATAATATGGTTAATAATATGCGATAGATTGATAATAATAAGAGTAATGAGTATAGTAATTGTCGTTCTATCGATCACATAAGCATAATATGGCCAACAATATGGGTTAGATTGATAATAATAAGAGTAATAAGTATAGCAATAGTCGTTCTACCTATCATATAAGCATAATATGGCTAATAATATGAGTTAGATTGATAATAGTAAGAGTAATAAGTATAGTAATTATCGTTCTACCGATCATATAAGCATAATATGGCAAATAATATGAGTTAGATTGATAACAGTGAGTGTAATAAGTATAGTAATTGTCGTTATTTCGATCATATAAGCATAATATGGCTAATAATATGAGTTAGATTGATAATAATAGGAGTAATGAGTATAGTAATTGTCATCATATCGATCATATAAGCATAATATGGCTAATAATATGAGTTAGATTGATAATAATAAGAGTAATAAGTATAGTAATTGTCGTTCTATCGGTCATATAACCATAATATGGCTAGTAATATGAGTTGAATTGATAACAGTGAGTGTAATAAGTATAGTAATTGTCGTTATATCGATCATACAAGCATAATATGCCTAATAATATGAGTTATATTGATAATAATAAGAGTAATGTGTATAGTAATTGTCGTCCTATCGATCATATAAGCATAATATGGCTAATAATATGAGTTAGATTGATAATAATAAGAGTAATGAGTATAGTAATTGTCATCCTATCGATCATATAGGTATAATATGGCTAATAATATGAGTTAGATTGATAATAATAAGAGTAATAAGTATAGTAATTGTCGTTCTATCAGTCATATAACCATAATATGGCTAATAATATGAGTTAGATTGATAATAATAAGAGTAATGAGTACAGTAATTGTCGTCCTATCGATCATATAAGCATAATATGGCTAATAATATGAGTTAGATTGATAATAATAAGAGTAATGAGTATAGTAATTGTCATCCTATCGGTCATATAAGTATAATATGGCCAATATTATGAGTTAGATTGATAATAATAAGAGTAATGAGTATAGTAATTGTCGTCCTATCGATCATATAAGCATAATGTGGCTAATAATATGAGTTAGATTGATAGTAATAAGAGTAATAAGTATAGTAATTGTCGTTCTATCGGTCATATAACCATAATATGGCTAATAATATGAGTTAGATTGATAACAGTGAGTGTAATAAGTATAGTAATTGTCGTTATATCGATCATATAAGCATAATATGGCTAATAATATGAGTTAGATTGATAATAATGAGAGTAATGAGTATAGTAATTGTCGTCCTATCGATCATATAAGCATAATGTGGCTAATAATATGAGTTAGATTGATAGTAATAAGAGTAATAAGTATAGTAATTGTCGTTCTATCGGTCATATAACCATAATATGGCTAATAATATGAGTTAGATTGATAACAGTGAGTGTAATAAGTATAGTAATTGTCGTTATATCGATCATATAAGCATAATATGGCTAATAATATGAGTTAGATTGATAATAATAAAAGTAATAAGTCTAGTAATTGTCGTTCTGTCGATCATATCTGCATAATATGGTTAATAATATGAGTTAGATTGATAATAGTGAGTGTAATAAGTATAGTAATTGTAGTTCTATTGCTCATATAAGCATAATATGGTTAATAATATGCGTTAGATTGATAATAATAAGAGTAATAAGTATAGTAATTGTCGTCCTATCGATCATATCTGCATAATATGGTTAATAATATAAGATAGATTGATAACAGTGAGTGTAATAAGTATAGTAATTGTACTTCTATTGCTCATATAAGCATAATATGACTAATAATATGCGTTAGATTGATAATAGTAAGAGTAATAAGTATAGTAATTATCGTCCGACCGATCATATAAGCATAATATGGCTAATAAACTGAGTTACATTGATAACAGTGAGTGTAATAAGTATAGTAATTGTCGTTATATCGATCATATAAGCATAATATGGCTAATAATATGAGTTAGATTGATAATAATAAAAGTAATAAGTATAGTAATTGTCGTTCTATCGATCATATCTGCATAATATGGTTAATAATATGAGTTAGATTGATAATAGTGAGTGTAATAAGTATAGTAATTGTAGTTCTATTGCTCATATAAGCATAATATGGTTAATAATATGCGTTAGATTGATAATAATAAGAGTAATAAGTATAGTAATTGTCGTCCTATCGATCATATCTGCATAATATGGTTAATAATATAAGTTAGATTGATAACAGTGAGTGTAATAAGTATAGTAATTGTACTTCTATTGCTCATATAAGCATAATATGGTTAATAATATGCGTTAGATTGATAATAGTAAGAGTAATAAGTATAGTAATTATCGTTCTACCGATCATATAAGCATAATATGGCTAATAAACTGAGTTAGATTGATAACAGTGAGTGTAATAAGTATAGTAATTGTCGATCTATCGATCATATAAGCATAATATGGCTAATAATATGGGTTAGATTGATAATGATAAGAGTAATAAGTACAGTAGTTGTCGTTCTATCGATCATATAAGCATAATATGGCTAATAATATGGGTTAGATTGATAATGATAAGAGTAATAAGTATAGTAATTGTCGTTCTATCGATCATATAAGCATGATATGGCCAATAATATGAGTTAGATTGATAATAATAAGAGTAATAAGTATAGTAATTGTCGTTCTATCGATCACATAAGCATAATATGGCTAATAATATGAGATAGATGGATAATAATAAGAGTAATAAGTATAGTAATTGTCGTTCTATCGATCATATCTGCATAATATGGTTCATAATATGAGTTAGATTGATAATAGTGAGTGTAATAAGTATAGTAATTGTAGTTCTATTGCTCATATAAGCATAATATGGTTAATAATATGCGATAGATTGATAATAATAAGAGTAATGAGTATAGTAATTGTCGTTCTATCGCTCAGATAAGCATAATATGGCCAATAATATGAGTCAGATTGATAATAATAGGAGTAATAAGTATAGTAATTGTCGTTCTATCGATCATATCTGCATAATATGGTTAATAATATGAGTTAGATTGGTAATGGTGAGTGTAATAAGTATATTAATTGTAGTTCTATTGCTCATATAAGCATAATATGGTTAATAATATGCGATAGATTGATAATGATAAGAGTAATAGGTATAGTAATTGTTGTTCTATCGATCATATAAGCATAATATGGCTAATAATATGAGTTAGATTGATAATAGCAAGAGTAATAAGTATAGTAATTGTCGTTCTATCGATCATATAAGCATAATATGGCTTATAATATGAGTTAGATTGATAATAATAAGAGTAATGAGTATAGTAATTGTCGTCCTATCGATCATATAAGCATAATGTGGCTAATAATATGAGTTGGATTGATAGTAATAAGAGTAATAGGTATAGTAATTGTCGTTCTATCGGTCATATAACCATAATATGGCTAATAATATGAGTTAGATTGATAACAGTGAGTGTAATAAGTATAGTAATTGTCGTTATATCGATCATATAAGCATAATATGGCTAATAATATGAGTTAGATTGATAATAATAAAAGTAATAAGTCTAGTAATTGTCGTTCTATCGATCATATCTGCATAATATGATTAATAATATGAGTTAGATTGATAATAGTGAGTGTAATAAGTATAGTAATTGTAGTTCTATTGCTCATATAAGCATAATATGGTTAATAATATGCGTTAGATTGATAATAATAAGAGTAATAAGTATAGTAATTGTCGTCCTATCGATCATATCTGCATAATATGGTTAATAATATAAGATAGATTGATAACAGTGAGTGTAATAAGTATAGTAATTGTACTTCTATTGCTCATATAAGCATAATATGACTAATAATATGCGTTAGATTGATAATAGTAAGAGTAATAAGTATAGTAATTATCGTTCGACCGATCATATAAGCATAATATGGCTAATAAACTGAGTTAGATTGATAACAGTGAGTGTAATAAGTATAGTAATTGTCGTTATATCGATCATATAAGCATAATATGGCTAATAATATGAGTTAGATTGATAATAATAAAAGTAATAAGTATAGTAATTGTCGTTCTATCGATCATATCTGCATAATATGGTTAATAATATGAGTTAGATTGATAATAGTGAGTGTAATAAGTATAGTAATTGTAGTTCTATTGCTCATATAAGCATAATATGGTTAATAATATGCGTTAGATTGATAATAATAAGAGTAATAAGTATAGTAATTGTCGTCCTATCGATCATATCTGCATAATATGGTTAATAATATAAGTTAGATTGATAACAGTGAGTGTAATAAGTATAGTAATTGTACTTCTATTGCTCATACAAGCATAATATGGTTAATAATATGCGTTAGATTGATAATAGTAAGAGTAATAAGTATAGTAATTATCGTTCTACCGATCATATAAGCATAATATGGCTAATAAACTGAGTTAGATTGATAACAGTGAGTGTAATAAGTATAGTAATTGTCGATCTATCGATCATATAAGCATAATATGGCTAATAATATGGGTTAGATTGATAATGATAAGAGTAATAAGTACAGTAATTGTCGTTCTATCGATCATATAAGCATAATATGGCTAATAATATGGGTTAGATTGATAATGATAAGAGTAATAAGTATAGTAATTGTCGTTCTATCGATCATATAAGCATGATATGGCCAATAATATGAGTTAGATTGATAATAATAAGAGTAATAAGTATAGTAATTGTCGTTCTATCGATCACATAAGCATAATATGGCTAATAATATGAGATAGATGGATAATAATAAGAGTAATAAGTATAGTAATTGTCGTTCTATCGATCATATCTGCATAATATGGTTCATAATATGAGTTAGATTGATAATAGTGAGTGTAATAAGTATAGTAATTGTAGTTCTATTGCTCATATAAGCATAATATGGTTAATAATATGCGATAGATTGATAATAATAAGAGTAATGAGTATAGTAATTGTCGTTCTATCGATCAGATAAGCATAATATGGCCAATAATATGAGTCAGATTGATAATAATAGGAGTAATAAGTATAGTAACTGTCGTTCTATCGATCATATCTGCATAATATGGTTAATAATATGAGTTAGATTGGTAATGGTGAGTGTAATAAGTATATTAATTGTAGTTCTATTGCTCATATAAGCATAATATGGTTAATAATATGCGATAGATTGATAATGATAAGAGTAATAGGTATAGTAATTGTTGTTCTATCGATCATATAAGCATAATATGGCTAATAATATGAGTTAGATTGATAATAGCAAGAGTAATAAGTATAGTAATTGTCGTTCTATCGATCATATAAGCATAATATGGCTTATAATATGAGTTAGATTGATAATAATAAGAGTAATGAGTATAGTAATTGTCGTCCTATCGATCATATAAGCATAATGTGGCTAATAATATGAGTTGGATTGATAGTAATAAGAGTAATAGGTATAGTAATTGTCGTTCTATCGGTCATATAACCATAATATGGCTAATAATATGAGTTAGATTGATAACAGTGAGTGTAATAAGTATAGTAATTGTCGTTATATCGATCATATAAGCATAATATGGCTAATAATATGAG